>NW_028227258.1:122342798-122547798 GCF_978045245.1 Mus caroli | reverse complement strand
AAAAACAAAACAAAACCTAAGACAATGGGTGTGCGAAATATTTGAGTGGTAGATTGCCTGATGCTGCCAAAGAATTCCAAATAAATGATGTATCCACCCCAACTCTGCAAACACATGCACACAATGGTGGGATAGATTCCCAGTGCTTCAGTTAGAATTGCAAAGTCACTGTTACACTCACTTCACAGACAGGCAATTCTAAAAGTAATTGCAGTAAAGAGAACTTTAAACTTCCCTCAACATGCTCATAAAGATTGTATCCATCATCTCTGCCCTGTGGTCAGTTTGTCCACACGACATGACAATTATACAGTTACACATAATTCGGTCTCTTTCCTCCTATAAGAAAAGGACCTTGGCTTAATGATGAAAAATATAATTTAGAGTGATTCTAAAGATAGTTGTGTAATATTTCTCAAAACCACCAGTGTCATCAAACACAAGACAGGATGAAGAATTAACTGCAATATAAGGAACTTAGAAACCAGAAGGGGACATCAGGTTAAAATCGAGAAAATGTTAAAACACATAGGGGAGTTTGTTCACAACATGCAATCATTAATTCTGGGACAAGCCTACCATGCACACTGTAGATGCCTACCGTAGTGGAAATAACCTTGGCAAAGTGGGGACCAATACAGTATTTTAAATATTTATAAAATAATAAAAATAACAATACGTTATAATAATGCATAATGGTGTACACCTACGAATTCAACACTCAGGAAGATCAGGGGTTCAAATACATCTTCATTGACACAGTAAGTTTAAGACCAATCCAAGCCATATGAGGCCTTACCTCAAAATCTGTGAAAGAACTCTGTTTCAGGAACCCAACTCAGGCTCTTATGATTTCTTTTCCCTATGGTACTCTCCTTCTACCAACAGCCTGATCACATCTGTATTAAACTTTTTTCCTTATAAGCGCCACCTTTCTAAAGATAACATTATAAATTAAATAAAAGTGAACAAATTTATATTGAAATCCTGCTGAGTGGACAAGGGTAAGAAACAAATCTCTACAGGAGTAAGATAACTTGAAATTCATGATTTTACCTCCAAGAAAATACTCTAGTTGTGCAGGGGGAGGAAGGATATTCCTACAATATGACTCAGAGGCTGCATCAGATATAGTGTAATATATATTTACAAGTTCCTATATATTTTATAAGAAGAATGCTATTTTCAAGTTAAAAATAAACAAAGATATTAACTTCAGCTTCTAAAGAGTTTATTGAGTGAGCTCAGATTCAATCTCTCAATCTTTGTTAAAAAATCTGAGAAAATACTTTGTTATTCATCACTTGACAAGGATGGACTGAAGCAATTTTATGTTTGATGAAGTGTTAGGAGCCACAAGAACACACTTGGGAGAGATGGACACAAACATGATCTTTTCCAGGTCGGCTATTGCATTTTCCAACTTCAACCTGCAGAAATCAAAGTATGTAATGAGACTGGGAAATCTCCTAAAGGAAGGAAAGTTAACGTGCTGTAATGTAGACCGGTTCCTGTTAGGAATGCAGGGTTAAATGATGCTCATTGCAGGGATACATAAGGCTAAATTGCACTCTCTGCCTTTCTCTAAGGAGGGGACAGTCTTGCTCTTTTCTGAGAAAGGAAAAGCTTTCCCTTTCCATATTTAATAGACTGAGATGTAAATGTGAAAGTACAGTGCATGAGCTGAGCTGGCTCCAAGTACCAGCATCTCCTGCCTCATTACCTCTGAGTTTAATGTAGTGACTACTGGTATTTTGCTATTTTGTCCTGTGAAGAGGAAGCATTCACAATCCTTAATGAAAACTTAAATTTTCCTCAGAAATGATGGTGCACTGTTCCAATATTTCTATATGTTTGGCATTTATTTTCCTCAATGTTTTCTTTGCAAGATGGGTCCTGCACCTTCTACTTATTGATCTTGGATGATTAACTGGGATTCCAGACTTTGGACCATAAGTTCCCTCCAGCAGATTGATCTGTTCAGCTTTCCTATAGCCATTGGAGACTAGAGGTTGATTAGAGGTATTTGTCAGATTTCACCTGTGGTGTGTAGGAACACAGCATAACTACCTCTTCATGCTACACTTGTTTGTCATAGTTTGATGGAGGGATAATTGACCATAGAAAGTGTCTTTAAAAAGTACAAAACTTAGTGATATCTAGTAAATCTTATAAATTATACATCCCTTAGTCAAAATCCAGTGCTTGGGTATTTCTTTTATCCTCAACATTGTCATTTATCCTCATAGAGTTGTTCCTAATTATAGACCTATTTTATTGGATTTATTAAACTGTCCATAGAGAACACTTCTAATTCTGCTCATTTTTATATAATTGAAGTGAAACAACTCCAATTATAATTCTTCAATTGTAATTCTTTAAATACACAATCTCTCATAGAGAAACGCTATGGGGTTTTCTGTTTTGTGAGATCCATCCACCTGGTAGCATCCCCTGTCATTTTTTCATTTTACTCATAAGCTCGGTTGCTTGAATATGGCACACTGGTTGGTTGATTTGTATAGTGGTTGATAGACACGTTCCCACCTCCAGCTATGAGAAATAATACCTGCACACATATTTACCCACAAAATATGAGTAGACATTCATTTCTATTTTTCACTGTTAGTATTCTAGGAGTAGAATGACTGGGTTGTGTGAAAACTTTAATTTTGTAAGACTCTGCCCAAATATTTCACATTGTCATTAGAAACACACAAGGATTTCTGTTTCCTGCCCAGCTGGCATTCAGTGTTGTTCATGGCTTGTATGAAAAGCCTTCCCATCTCTGTGACAGGTGCATGTTTGTGATGTTCCCTGACTTATCTATCTGTCAGCATCTGAGCAGACTTTCTTTTTCCTAAAGTTTTGAAATAGCAGATCTACTTGAAAATAAAGACTGTTTCAAAAATGTTTTAACACTATCTCTATAAATGCTGTATTTTAAGCTGCATAAGTATCTTTTCAATGAAGCCAATCTCATCATAGTTTTCTTTAATGGATCGTGTGTTCAGACTCACATGAAAGAATACTTGACTGGTCTAAGTTCATAAATTTATCTAACGTTTGCTTCTGAGGGATATAAGTTTTATCACTTATATTTGTCTCCAACTATGTCTTAGTTGCTGTGTATATGGATAAGGATAGTGGCATTTTCTTTGGTGGATCCCCAGGGTCTCACCACCATCTGTTGAAATGACTCTTTTCTATACACTCAACCTATAACATTTTAGACAATCCTTTAATGAAAGTGTGCATGAGGATGCTAAGCTGAGCTGCATTGTTTTCAGTGCCCATCTTATGCCAAGGTCAGAGCAAGGGTGGGTAGTGTCAGCCTGCTAACCAAGTTCCTAATTTTAATATGATTTCGGCTACTTCCTTTGCAATTCCATGTAAACTCTAAGTGCAGATTGTTGATTTCTGAGAAATAACACTCTAGAATTTTGATGAGCCTCACAATGAATTTATAAACTCCTCTAGAAAGAAATGCTGTTCTGAATACATTTCGTCAGATTCATGAAAATAGATTGTCTTCCATGTGCTCATATCTTCTTTAATTTCTAACAATGATAGTTTTATATCTTACCATAAGTATATTACAGGTCATTTCTTCAATTGACTTATAAGTATTTTGTCTTTTGTGCTATAATGAAACAGATTTCTTTTCTTCCCTTTGTTAACATATTATTATTTGATAGGATTTAGAAGCACAAATCATTTTCATGTGCACACTTAGTTTCCAAACCCCATAACTGACTTATTAGATTTAGAAAATATGTTTGTGTATCCAGCAGATAATTTAATCAAGGGATCATGTGCTCTACCAAAAGACAATTTTCTTTCCTTTATCTCTCTTTAGGTCTTTTGTTCTGCCTCCCTCTCCTTCCTGCTGTCTTTTTCCTTCACGCTGCATACATTCACCTCAAACTAAAGTTTAAATTAAATTCATGTCATTTGGTCTTGATTTTGCTCAAGAGAAACAGAATCATTTCTTTCTTGACACTGGATGTGGTTTTTGTTTCAAGCTGTCCTCTGATGCCTTCCTATTTAGAAATTAGTGTCATCTTTAGAAATGACAAATGTCCCATTTAGAAATTAGTGTCATTTTAGAAACTCTTGCCATTTTTGTCAACTGTCTTTGCCTGTTAAGAAAAGACTGCACTTTCCATCTTTTCCTGTTTGGATGCAGAACACATTGACTCTTTAGAATGATAAAATTATAAGTAGGCTATGGTGTATAAACTCTTAAAATATTTCCATATTTAAATATATAATCTTGATTTTCATATTTGCATTTATGGAGGAAAATATGCTGTTGCTAGTTTTCTTAGGGTAGATTTGTCAATCTAACAGTAACTTCACAGAATATGAATACAGACGTAATTCTACCTGCATTTCCATTTTCTCTGACTTCAGAACGCTTTTTTTAAGTATTAAAGACACTTCCCTCCTATTTGCGAACAGCTCACCAGTAAATACATCTGTGTCTAGACATTCCTTGTAAAGTTATTTTAATTGCCAGACCAATTTAAGCATTGGTAGTTATTTCAATACTTGTTCTTTTTAAGAAGTGTGTGTGTGTGTGTGTGTGTGTGTGTGTGTGTGTTTACATGTGTGTGTAGAATTGAACTTGGAAATCAGAAAATAAATTCCTGGGTGTTGTTTCTACTTGGTCATGCTTGAGACAGACTCTAGTTTTTGCTGTGTGCATGAGGCTGTCTGGCTCGTGAGTGCTCAGGGTTCTTCTGAGTCCAATCCCATTAAACTGCAGAGGCACTGCACTTATAGATGAGCAAAGAAGCACCCAGCCATGCACAGTCTTGTGGATACAAACTCTGGTCCTCACCCTTGTGTGCCAGCACTTTGTGTACACCACATTCTCCCAGCCTTGGATTCTGTTCTTACAATGTAGCATTTTCCTTATATGTGACTGAAATAATCTTGCATGAAAGCTACAGAAGCATTATAATGCAATTCTTCTTATGAAGCAGAATGCCATGCTACATGCTCCATTACAAATTATAACAGACTCTTTCTCTCATCGTATTAGAGCTTCACAGTCCATCACCATCACTCAGTTTCACCTGCTTTTTAAATGTAAAGGGAAGTATAAATTTATCTGTGAAATGTAAGAACTGTATGAGAGTGTTAGAACTTCAGTCTGTATCACAACAATCTTACACTTTAAAACTTACTTTATGCTATTTCTTATCTATCTATCATCTATCTATCTATCTATCTATCTATCTATCTATCTATCTCTATCTCTCTATCTCTCTACTATATATATATAATATATATATATATATATATATATATATATATATATATATATATATAGGTTTAGAACATTAAGCTATATAATATAGTCACCAAAACAGGCCAGTGAGATGTCTCACTGGCTAAAGGTAACTGCCATAAGCCTTGATAACTGGAGTTTGATTCCTGTTACCCACATTGTTAAAAGAGAGAATCAAATGATTTCTGCAAATTGTCCTCTGAATCCACATAGTCCATGACATACTTGTCCCCACCCATGAGAAATAAATGTAATGTTTTGTTTCTAAAAACAGAACATCTACCACTTAAAGATATGCTTGACCAACATCTGTATTATAGTAGTTTAAATACTTTATATCTATATCTATGAATGTACTAAGTTAGTTCTGTGATTTTGCATGTTTTCATGGTTGAGCTCACTGTCTCCCAAGTTTCTGATTAACAGTCTTTCCAGCTTGAGCCATCACTGCTTGCTCGGCCTTTTCCTAGAAATATACATGGCAATAGTTTCTCTACATTAAACTCACTAACATCATAAAAAGTTCTGCTCCAAAGGAAAGTCTATAGTCGAAAGGATTCCGGACAGGACTATGAGGTAGAAACTATGGAGGACTTCTGGATGGCTGGCTTAATCACAGGTCATGCTCAGATAGCTTTCTTACATAGCGTAGGACCTGCCTAAGGGTAGTGTCACCTACACTGGGATAAACCTTCCCGCCTCAATTCACAATCCAGACAATCCCCACAGACAGCTCCAAAGACCTTATTCTCATCTTGCCAGTTCTTCAAATGAGAGTTCTTTCTCTTGTGGGTCTCATATGTGTCAAGGTGACAGCTAAGGATAACTATGACACTTTTGTAGGTAACAGGCTCTTTTAAGTTTTGAAAAAAAAATGAGAACTATTGAAAATGTGATAGGGCACTTTTATTCATCCTAACTTTGAATATTTCTCTGCCCTTTGTACTCTGTCATTCTCAACCATGTCACATGGTTAAGTTAGCTTCTCTGATCTTGGCTGTTCGCATCTCCATGTGTAGTGGCTCTCACACTCCTCAGCTTCCCACTCCTTGTATTTTAGAATAAACCCAACTAAGGTCATATGTCACTGCCATGCTGATGACTTCTGACCTCAAATCTAAATACCAAATGTTGATTATCATATATGTCCTTGGAGTTCTTGGAATCACTACTATTGTTTTTACAAAATATTGTAAGGATGATTCTAATAGTTAACACCTTTGTGATCCCTCCCATTCCCCGCACTTGTCATGGGCTCTCTGCGGAATGTGCTACAATTGAGTTCCGGATCATAGAAGATGTTGCTGTAGAGTTGCAGGGTTTTCTTTAGCCAAAGAGTGTTGAATGTATAGTTTAAGGCAAGGCTATCTCTGGGGCTCTCTAATAACAAAGCAGACCTTTGGAACTTAAATGATTAAAATATAAGCAACAAAGAGCTGAAGTTGACTGGATATCTAAAATGAGAAATCATATGATTTTCAACTTGATATTTCTCTCTCTCTCTCTCTCTCTCTCTCTCTCTCTCTCATTGCATGCCTTTATCGGTTTATTTAAAAACTGACCTCTTCTGTGACTATAAAATACAGTAAATTTGCATGACCAATAAGGAAAAAATGAAAGTTTAATTTTAACAAAGTTACAGCAACAGAATGAATATGGGCAAATTGTAGGGCTTTTTTGTTTTTATTTACAATTTTTAATTTTATGTTTATGTGAAGGTCTCTGCATATTTGTCTGTGTACCACATGCACACAATGCCTTTGGAGACCAAAATAGAGTGTTGGATATATCAAAATAGGAGTTTCAGCTTTGAGGTACCATGTGGATGCTGGAAACTAAACCTGTGTTCTCTGCATGAACAGCCAGTGTTCTTAGCCCCTCACCACTTCTGCAGTCTCCCTGAATTATATCTTTTGTAAAAACCAAATCATCAGATGAATGAATTCTTATAATATCAATTGAAATCTTATCTTTTTGCTGAACAAAGTTTCCTTGTACACATCTTTATTTATGAAGCAAGCAGAAAGAATACAATCTAATTGACTGACCATTTATCTTTAGGAACTACCTCAAAACTCAGCACACATTTTGTTCTTTCTGATCAATTTTGTTCAGTTCTAAGAGATCTGTTAATATTAGATTCTTAGACTAGGAGTATGGTAGTAGAGTAATGTAGTGGTTAGATGTGGCTAAATTTATAACACTATAAAATCAGTAGAAACTTTTAAAACAAAATAATAGTAAAGTTTTGATGGAGAATCAAGATGGATCTCTGAGCCAAGAGGAAAGGATTCTAAACAACATGCTGGTTAAGACTGTGGCCTAAAGATGTCATGTCTGATGTGAATGGTTAGCTCTGTGTCAGAACTTACACAATGTCAGAACTTAAGGAATAACAATAGCATCATATTATGAGTTGGTGTCATTGGCCTCACTTTGCCAAATAGTCCTTATTTCTCTTCATAGGAAATAAAAATGGTTCTCTAATTCCAATCTTGACTGTCAGATCATATATATATATGATATATATATCATCTGTCATCTTCATGTACAACAAAAATTGACTACAGTGTATTGCAGATGCCACAAGAGTTCAAAGAGTTCAGAGGCCTAAAAAACGTGTCTCCATAGGACGATGAGCCCTTCTAAAGGGTTTCTCACAGTAAGCCACAAGGTCACAGGTTTGAGCTGAGTTTTGAGATTAAGCCAAGCTGCAGAAGTGAAGTAGATTATTGGAGCAGTCCCAGAAGTCTATTTCAGCAGTGGAAAAAAGTGAGCTGAAGGCCTAAGAACCTGGGATAATTTGGGTTTGGGTTTCTGCATCTGTAGGCTCCTTGACATGTATGCACACACACACACACACACACACACACACACACACATACACACACATGAGTAATGAGAATGCAGGTTGATGAGGACCATTATTCAACTTGTCTTCAGGGATGAGGGAATTACACTTTTTGTAGCCCAATATGTATGAATTCTATAGCCTATAATTTTATACAGTTTTATTATTCCCTTGTGTCCATATGATCCTGACATCATTTAGTATGTTTATAAAGCTTACTAAAGAAGAAACCAGGGGAAGAAGAAAAATGACAAGATTGTACTTATTCCGTTGTACCAGAAGCTGATGGAATCCACACAATATCCTAGATTAATGAATGGGCTCCCAGCACAAATGCTTTTGATTCCTGGAGAAAGACTAAGTGGGGACCTGGAAGCCTTTGATCTCATGTAATTTAAATGACATAGGAAAAGTAGAAAGTTTCCTGAATAGAATCATAAAAGAATCCAGACTTGACAATGGAATTTCCAAATTTGTTTCTCCAGCAGAGACCAGCCTGCAGAGAGTACCGCCAAAACTGGGAACTAAATGATGCACTAACTGACCGTGTGTGCACTGAGATGACCAGTCAGACTCCAAAATAGAAAGAGGAGATGCTGGGCAGGCTCCAGAAGGAATACCTGTGAAGGAATGCTTTCCTTTCACTGCCACCAAATTCTCCCAAGTATAAGATTTACATGGAAAGTTCAAAGTCTAGATATTCGTATTTTAAAATATGACAATTATTTTTAAGATTTAATTTTTAAAAAAATGTATGCACAACTGTGTGAGCATATGTGTGTGATTTTATGCATGTGAGTGCAGGTGTCTTTGATGTCCTAGAGAGAATATCATATTCTCTGGAGCATGGAACACTGGAGGTTTTGAACCACCTGACATGGGTGCTGGGAATTGAACTCTGGTTCTCTGCAAAAGTGGTACACACTCTTGAACCCAAGCCATCTCTCTTGACAATTGTTTTTAGCAAATGTATATAAATCCCAAGCAAAACACTGCCCAGACATATCATATTTAAAAATAAAACGAGAGGAAAAAAACAGCTAGAGATCCATATGTCTACAGACATCGACAAATAGATCTGTCCTCCAGAGGAAACAGTTCTGTATCTACAACCAAGACGTGATAAGTTGTGGGACCAGACACTAATTGGAAAGGCCTGAAACATGAAGCCACCTGTGTTGACACTGGACACATGGCCTGAAGTTCTCTCATTGCTGACTGCCCATCTTCATCAAGTCAGATTTATTCTATTCCCACATATACAAATCCTGCTGATAATCTTACTAGTAAATGGCTGAGATAGTTAGCCTTTCTCAGAAAGACATATCATTTGTGGTTTAACATTTTTATCTTTCCAAAATATTATTTAAGGAACACATTCATCCAACTCTTTTTACTTTCTGATAGTGTCCCCCATATATAGCACTGCCATAGATTCTTATTGGAGAGTTGTCTCGATAAGACTTTGCAAATGTGCCAACGAGAACAGGATGCAGTTGCCAGGATCTGTGTAACTGGAATGACAGAAGCACATTTATTTCTGAGTGGTTTATTGGATAGAAGTCAAACACTATATTGACTTGGCTCTACAAGAGATTCGCTTACGCGCCCTGTAGGATATTATGCTCTCTTGGCAAACACCAAGTGCTAACTCCTCTCCCTTGGGAAGGAAGTCTATCCTGCCAGAGCTGAAGGGTGGACACGATAACCTCACAGGTATTTTTTTAACCATGCCTACTGTGATTTGAGATGAATAGACAGCTAGTGCATTTTACATATTTCATTTGAAAATGATTTGCTATAAATTGTCTTAAATATATCCAATAAATATACATCTTTGCTTTAACACATGCAGTGTTGAATTTCTGCAGTGTTCTGAAAAATGTCTCCCAGTTATGTTTGGCTTTGTTATAAAATATGCAGGGAGAATGTAAGAAAGCCAGTATCCTGTGCATTTCATGGAGAATGCAGGCTTTGCTTCATTTTGTAGAGAAGAATGTTTTCTCAGTAGTTGAATCAATGTATTTTGCCACTGGTATTTATCAGTGAATTATGAGAAAAACAAAGGGATTACAAACATTGTCATTATCTATCTTTACTTATAAAATTTAATAAACAATAATGAAAAACAATTGAGAATGCTTTGCATTTTCATTTTTGTTACATACTGTTCCTTGATCACATCTTTTTGTCAGTAAAACCAGCCTTAAATTTTCTGAATTAAAATATAAATTTTTTGCAAACTTTAACATATATAGTACAATTAAATATCCATAAATGTGATAATCTACTATGTTTGTGTATGTCTCTCTCCTGTGTATTATTAGGCACATAGAATTTGAATTTTGTGACAAAAATTTGTTTATTTTAGATGACGGGCATGACATAGAATAAGTTATCTCCAAATGACTGAAAAATGAAGATGTCATCCTTTTGTTCACCTCAAGAAGCCAGTCTCTTCTCAGTGTGGACAGAGCTCTGTTCTGGTCTGTGGTAACAGTGAAGGCTCTCACACTACCCATGCTCTTGAAGAAGCCCATTCTGAGTGATACATGGAACTGCTGGCTTGATGTGTGTCACACAGAACTCTGAACATTTGTATCACATTTGGCAGTCTTTGTGGAAAATTGAATGCTTCACATTGGAAGTGTTGAAAAACAACCCTCCAGTCAAACAGAAGAGCACAGCTTAGAGGAGGCGGTTATGGTCCTTAAAGAAATACCTGAGCTTCAGGATATTTTCAGATCCTTTGCATTGGATGGAACAGTTGCCCATGCCCAGTAAGATAAAGAACATCTTTCTTCTTTTCTGTGTAGTTTTAGCCCTGATTTAACATGGGACGACTAGTTTCCCAAGTGCATGTTGAGCAGCCCTACATCTGATCCACACTAAGTTTATCTCTTAGGATGCAACCATGCTTTCCCAGGGTTGCTCTTGACCCCTGGAACTCTGTGCAATATATGATCCTATTCTAACCTGTATAGAGTAATAATCTTTTCTTTGAAATGACACCAAAGGTAAAGATGAAATCTGAAACATGTCTTCTCTAAACCTGGAAAACAACAGTGAAGTGGAAAGCTGCCTTGAAGTGCTAGGAATAAGGCGAGTTTCAGGACAGTCTGTACTATACAGAGTTCAGCCACACTGCTCTAGCCTGAGTGTTTGTATTCTTCATAGAAAACGATGACTTTTTTTCTCATTCTCATCTTTGATTAGTCCACCAAGTTCTGTGAACACAGCCTCATTAACCAAACTCTACAATTTGAAAACACCTTATTGTGATTCTGCCTGAAGCAGCCACAAAGAAATAATTTGAGAATATTGCTTATTATCTATTGTGTCATGACAATATCAAGCCAGGAGTATCATTCCTGGATAGCACTTGTTGGGAGTTGGCCTACTGCTCTCTGTACAAATGTTCACTTCTGAACCTGGAGATCTGGTGGCTGCCCAGACAAATAAATTTTCATGTACATTGGTATAAAACTTGCTCCCCAATTTAAAGTTAATTGGTTCATAAAAGGAATGAACCTGTGATTGGGCAGGAGAGAGAAAATAAGGACTTGAGGATTGAGTGAGGGGCCGCAGGCAAGAGGCCATCATGAGGCCAGATGGACCATGAACACATGACCATGGGGACTGCAACCAGGGGACTGGCTGATGGAGCAAAAGCAACCTGGGAGAGACTCAAACAGAAAGTAACAAGGAGCATAGGGTTTGCAAATAGGTGAGAATAACATAGACCCTGCCCAATATTGGCTTACATCTTGTAAATAAGGTACCAGGTTTTTGTATCTTTTCCATGGGCTAGCTAAAACCTATAATCCATTTACAAGCATGAGAAGTTTCATATAGGCAAAGGAAGGGGTATGATTCTGTCAACCTCAACCACTCTTACTTTAAGTCATTGTTGAGTTAGTTGTAGACAAATATCCAGGATTTTCTGAGATCCCAAATGCCTTTAAAGTCTCCTTTTCTTGCCTCAATTTTCACTATACATTTTTAGTCAAAAACACTAGACATGAAAACATTAGCAGATTCAACAATTGATTAAATATTAGAAAATACCACAATCATGAAGACAAAATGAAACCATATTATTCAAATCAAACAACTTTTGGAATCAAAGAATCACCATTCTCACAAGGATTTGATAAATTATCTGTTTTGGTAGTTAACAAGCATCACATTTATGATTCTGAAAATCAGCAGCTGGAGTTTGTAAAGTCAATACTCTGCCTAGGCAAAGGCAGATTGACCACTTGAGGCCACCTTTCCTACAGAAAACTATATTCTGATATATGGCTATAATTTAATACACAATTATTTCCTTGACTTACTCAATGGTCAGGATAACTCATTTAACATATTTAAGGTAAAGGTTATAGGACAGTGGTTCTCAACTTTTCTATTGCTGAGACACTTTAATACAGTTCCTCACATTGTGGTAACCCCCAACCATAAAATTACTTTGCTGCTACTTTGTAAATGTAATGTCGCTAACGTCATGAATTTTAATGTAAATATCTGATATGCAGGATGCCTGATGTGTGGCCCCAAAGTGGGAATGAACCGCTGGTTGAGAATTGCTGTAATAGGGATTATCATGAACATTTTGAAAATTTAGATAAGGAAGCAAAACTCAGGGAGAAGCTGTCCCTGCCTCTGTATGTCATACACAGCATTCACAGACATGACCCCAGCTCAAATTCAAGGTAACTGACTGACTTTTAAATAAGCACATGGGATCACTTCCTTTACTGATTAATAACTTTATTGGCAATACTGTGAAGTGAAAATTGTTATAATTGATTAAAATCTTGTAAACATTTATCTCCATTTTTCTCATAGAAAAGTACTGCAATATTAATGCTTAGATACATGATGGGTGTGTTGTGTGGGTGTGGGGAGGGGTAGGATTGTATATCCACAACCAAAATGATTACTTGAATTTTTATAATTTAGAATTTGGGTATATGTAGAAAATTGTATATGATACACTGGCCAGAATGTCCTCAAGAAAGTGGGTCTATGGTCTAAAACCTAACCCTGTGTTTCTCATTGTGATATCTTTCAAACACACCATTGGCATTACTTAATAAGAGAATGGCATTGCTAAATATAAGTTATTTTCTAATTTTATTCATCTGTATTTATATATTAAATAAGAAGTTATTTCCTGGAGTTCATTTTACACTAGACTACTTACTCCTCCTATGGTTACATTATTAACGTTAAATAGATTCTATTTTATTCCCATAGTCATGCTTGTAAGCACTTACCCAGTACATTAAAACAACAGCAGGTTTCACTTATTTTCAGATTACTTGTATTGTGTGAGTGCTGCAGAGTGGGTTTGATCATACACAGTCTTCACTATTCATTCAACGCTCATCTTCATTTTCCCTAAGATTAGCCATTATTTTTACTGGAAGTTATATCTATGTAATTAGGTGAGAAAGCTGTGATGTTCATGTGCACATCTGCACTGCTTGCGCTTCCCATCAAGGTCACCCCTTGCATGTTGCTTTTTTTCACACAACAGCTCATTTCTCAGAAAAACATAGGTAGGACAGTCTGGCTGGATGTCTAAGTTCATGATTGACATTGGTGTGAGATGTGAGCCAAACACAACATCTGTCCAGAATCACAAATTTTGACGAGTCAGAAAAGACTGTGATATTAAAGTTACTGTAACTGAGAAGCTGAGGGCAGAGCCACCATAAAGACACTGGATCCAGGGCCATGTGTAAGGCATAGATACATGTAGTCACAATGCACACAACCTCTCCCTCTATTCCAAACTACCATCTAGGTGCTGTTCAACCATCTTGGTATCCATTATTGTAGCTTCAGGAAGCTACTAGAGTGTTCTTTGAGACTGGTGTCTACCTCCACACCCACCCCTGCAGAATCAGTGAGTTATAGTGGGCTATCAAAAATTATAAGCATCCCACATTTTTTAAAAATTAGGTATTTTCTTTATTTACATTTGTTATCACCTTTCCTAGTTTCCCCTTTGAAAACCCCCTATCCTTTCCCCCCTTCCCCTACTCACCAACCTATCCACTTCCACTTCCTGGTCCTGGTATCCCCTATACTGGGGCATAGAACCTTCACAGGACCAAGGGCCTCTCCTCCCATTGATGACTGACTAAGCCATCCTCTGCTCTATATGTAGCTAGTGGTGATGTGTTTTCTTTGGTTTGTGGTTTAGTCCCTGGGAGCTCTGGAGATACTGGTTAGTTCATATTGTTTTTCCTCCTATGGGGCAACAAACCCCTTCAGCTCCTTTGGTGCTTTCTGTAGCTCCTTCATTGGGAACCTTTTGCTCCATCCAAGGAATGGCTGTGAGCATCCACTTCTGTATTTGCCAGGAACTGGCAGAGCCTCTCAGGAGACAGCTATATCAGGCTCCTGTCGGCAAGCTCTTGTTGGCATGGACAATAGTGTCTGGTTTTGGTGGTTGTCTATGGGATGGATCCCCAGGTGGGGCAGTCTCTGGATGGTCATTCCTTCAGTCTCTGTTTCATACTTTGACTCTGTAACTCTTTTCATGGATATTTTGTTACCCCTTCTAAGAAGGTATGAAGTATTCACACTTTGGTCTTTTTTCTTCTTGAGTTTCATTGTTTTGCAAATTGCATCTTGGGTATTCCAAGCTTCTAGACAAATATCCACTTATCAGTGAAGCCCAGGACCAGATGGGTTAAGTGCAGAGTTCTATCAGACCTTTAAAGAGGACCTAATACCAATACTCCTCAAAGTATTCCACAAAATAGAAACCGAAGGTGCTCTACCCAATTCCTTTTATGAAGCCACAATTACTCTGATACCTAAACCACACAAAGACCCAACAAAGAGAGAACTTCAGACCAATTTCCCTTATGAAGGGATGTAGGGATGGTTCAATATATGGAAATCCATCAATGTAATCCACTATATAAACAAACTCAAAGAAAAAACAGCACTCCACATTTTTATGTGAAAACAATTAAGATCTATTTGACTCAATTGTGTTTATGTCCCAAGGAATTTATTCACTAAATTGCAGTAGCTATCCTCATCTTCTGTCTCTCAGAATATACTTTTAAATTGCTTCTCTCTCTCTCTCTCTCTCTCTCTCTCTCTCTCTCTCTCTCTCTCTCTCTCCCCCTCTGTCTCCTTTCCCCCTCCCTTCCTCCCCCTCCCTCCTTCCTTCTTTCCTTCCTTCCTTCCTTCCTTCCTTCCTTCCTTCCTTCCTTCCTTCCTTCCTTCCTTCCTTCCTATCTCAAATGTTGCTCCCTTCCAGTCCCAACTTCACAGAGACCCTCCCCTCCCCTTTTCCTTCTTTTTTAACAGTGTAGGGCCCCTCGAGTTTCACCCCACCCTGGCACATCACATTCTTTCCCACTGAAGGGAGATAGGACAGCCCCATTGGGGAATAAATATCACAGTCAGACAACAGCTTTAGAGAGAGCCTCTGCTCCAGTTGCATGGACACTTATCTGCCTGTGTGCTATATTTGTTCCAAGGGTCTCATTCCAGCCCAGGCATGTTCTTTGGTTGATGGCTCAGCACCTGAGAGCTCCCAGAAGTCCAGGTTAGTTAACTTTCATGGTCTTCCTGTGGGGTTTCCATTCAGGACCTTCAATCCTTTTCTGAACTCTCCCATTAGAGTCTCTGACCTCCATCCAATGTTTGACTGGGTAACTGTTTCAGTCTGCGGCTAGGTAGAGCCTCATTTAGATGACAATTATGCTAGGCTCCTGTCCACAAGCATAACAGAACATCATTAATAATATCAGAGATTGGTGCTTGCCTATGGGATAAGCTTCAAGTTGTGCTGGATATTAGTTGGTAATTTCTTTTGTCTCTGCTCCATCTTGGTCCCTGCATTTCTTTTAGGCAGGACAGATTTTAGGTTTGGGGAAAGTACTGTGGATGGTTTGGTGTCCTTATCTCTCCACTGGAGATTTTGCCTGTATATAGGAGGTGGTCTTTTCAGGTTATATGTCCTCACTGTTAGGCGTCTCAGATAAGGTCATCTCCATTGATTCCTGGGACCCACCCCAATCTCTGGTCTCTGGGACTTCCTAAAGGTTCCCTCCTGCCTGGGCAGCTACAGATTTCCATTCATTCTCCTGGCCCCCTGACACTCTGGCCCCCTGGCCCTCTCTTCTGTCTCTCCTTGCACCTGATCCTGACCCCTCCCTTTCCTCTTCTCATCCTCCCTCCCACTCAGTTCCCTTCCTCCCTCTGCCTTTTATGACTATCTTATTTCCTTTTCTAAGTGTGATTTAAGCATCCTCACTTAGGCCTTCCTTTTTGTTTAACTTATTTGAGTCTGTTGATTGTAGTATAGTTATGCTGTGCCATATTGCTAATAACCAGTTATCAGTGAGTACATATCATGCTTGCCTTTTAGGGCAGGGGATACCTCATTCAGGATGATATTTTCTGGTTCCATCCATTTGCCCACAAAATTCATGATATCCTTGTCTTTTGTAGCTGAATAGTAGTATTCCATTGCATAAAATAACCACATTTTTTGTTCACATTCTTCAGTTGAATAGCATCTGGGTTGCTTCCAGCTTCTAGCTATTACAAATAAGACCAATTTGAACATTGTGGAGCACGTGTCCTTGTGATATGGTGGAACATCTTTTGGGTATATGTCCAGGAGAGGTGTAGCTGGGTCTATAGGTAGAACTATTTCCAATTTTCTGAGAAACTGCCAGTTTGATTTCCCAGGGCGGCAGCAGGGGGGGGGGGTATAAGTTTGCAATTCTATCAGAATTTTGGGGTATTCCCTTTCTCCACATCCTGTTAATATCTGCCATCACTTGAATTTTTATCTTAATTATTCTGATTGGTTTAAATTGCTTTTATAAAACCATGTAAGTGGTCAGTGGCAGAAGAAAAAAATGACAATGTGGTTATTCTAAAACCTAAACAATTGACAAGTGACTTCTTCCTGCTAAAAATCCAACCTGAGTATGAGTAGCTGCAATGCTTTTAGAAATTCTGGGTGAAAAGTGTTTGCCTTTAAGAAAAAGGAGACACAAAACATGATGCATGTCAGTGTTGGTCTCCTGGAAAGTTGTCCTGGTGTATGCAGGTACAGCATGTCCGCATGCGGTATGTAGAAACCCCAAGAACCTGCATTGAATGTGGGGTCCTCAAGGATCTGTAGTTCAGATCAACTAAAAGAGACATGAAAACCAGCTCCCTGGATAGTGTAGCAGAAATTATCTCTGGCACTAAGGTTCAGCCAGAGCCAAAGGCTCATAAATCAACACCATTATTGGGTCATACTTATTGAAACTAGTATCAATCTTGCAAGAGCATGGTATTTGTGTTAAACATTCCACAAAAGACTTACATTTTTAGAAAGTCATGTACATAGAGTGATGTGTCACAGAAAACCTCAATCTTGGCACAATTCTATGCTTGCCTTTTTATAGGTTCATAGCTATTTGGTGTGTGTGTGTGTGTCTCTGTGTGTGTCTCTGTGTGTGTCTCTGTGTGTGTGTTTGTGTGTGTGCATATCTGTATGTGTGTGTGTGTGTGTGTGTGTCTGTGTGTGTGTGTGTGATGCATGTGTGTGCATGTCTTCAGATACGAATATGTTTTGCAATAATCATATAAGATCATCCTTATGCAGCAGTCAAGAGACTTGGGTTGTTTTTTTTTTGTAAAGAAATGTAATAAACATTAGCTAATATATACTGTGTTTTGACATCTTCAGAATGTCCCTCCTCCAATAAATGCTTCTGGAAAAACCCTCAGAGACATTCTTAAGGCGTGTCCCACTTATGTTCCAGCTGTTCCCAACTCCAATCAGAATGATAATCATCATTAACTCCACAGTGCCTATTAGTTTATAACATACTTGCACACATATGCACTCTCTTTGGTCACATTCATCCCTCCCTTTCCCACTGGTCTCCACCCTTCTGCCTTAACCCCCTCTCTACTGTCATGCTATTAAAGATAACCTAGGTTTCACATGTGGAGCATGCGTTAATCATATCTTCCTTTCAGAGTGTCTCTTACTTTATTGAAATGAGAGTCCCAGGTTTGATCAATTTTCCTGTAAAAGTCATTTTTCCATCTTTCTTGCTGACTCCTGATCCATATGTGTTTGCATGGCATGTTCTTCCTCCATTCTTTGATGCTGAAAGAGACACATGTTCATTCCCATGACTTGTCAACGGTGAAGAATGCACCAGATGAACACAGATACACAGGTACCACCACTACATGCTGACTTGTAGTCCTAAGGATATATATCAAAGCATGGTACAGTTGGGTGGGACAGTAATCCTCTTGGAGTGGAATCAACACACTGATTTCCAGAGAAATTGCCCCAATTTCTACTTCATCAGCACTGTGGTGTTCCTTTCCCCTACAACACTCTCAGCATTTGGTAGCCTTTGATAGAAGCTGCTCCTTCAGGAGTGAGGGATAGTTTCAGAACTCTTTTACATTCATGTGATGGCTAAAGATGTTGGGTGCATTTTCTCTTGCTTTGTGTACTGTTTGTATCATATGTGATTTGAATGTTTAATTTCTTTTTACTTAAAGAATTCTACACTATGTTAGGAAGAGTGGGCACCCTTGTTTTGTTTGGATTGAGGGGATTTACTTTCTTATGCTTTCCCACACTTAGTATAATGCTGACGAACGGTTTTCCATATATAGTTTTTTTGTGTTCAGATAATTTTCTTTTTTGTTGATAGCTTCTTACAATTTTTACAATGCTGCCTTCTGTTAAAAGATCAGAAGGCAGCATTGTAAATCACATCAGTCCAGGCAGTCTTATACTCTTTTTAAACCTATGTTTTGTTTTGTTTTTGTTTTTGTTTTTGTTTTTGTTTTTGTTTTTGTTTTTGGTTTTGGTTTTGGTTTTGGTTTTGGTTTTGGTTTTGGTTTTGGTTTTGGTTTTGGTTTTGGTTTTGGTTTTGGTTTTGGTTTTGGTTTTGGTTTTGGTTTTGGTTTTGGTTTTGGTTTTGGTTTTGGTTTTGGTTTTGGTTTTGGTTTTGGTTTTGGTTTTGGTTTTGGTTTTGGTTTTGGTTTTGGTTTTGGTTTTGGTTTGGTTTGGTTTTTACCAGACAGGGTTTCTCTGTATAGCCCTGGCTGTCCTGGAACTCACTTTGTAGACCAGTCTGGCTTCGAACTCAGAAATCCACCTGCCTCTGCCTTCCAAGTGTTGGGATTAAAGGTGTGCTCCACCATGCCTGGCTAGTCTTATATACTCTTTATACCAATCTAATTTGTGTGTTGTGTTAGGTGACTTGACCTGTACTTGTTAGACTATTTAACCATCACTAGAATGAGACTCTTAACATGCTTGGAGTACAGACAAGTGATCCTTTTAATCAGATGTTAGAAACAAGGAATTAATATTAATCCATGTGTGTATTAAAATTTAATTAAAATGAGTCTTGATGTTTAAATTTTATTCAACTGAAATAATGAATATGAGATGAATTTACTTTTATATCTGTCAAGAAAAGAAAATTAGAAATTAAAGTTGTTGTACATGGTGGATGTTTGTGTTTCAGTGTCTCATATCCATAGCTTCAGCCCCTTCAGACCTCAGCTTTCTACCCTTTGCACACCTTCAGTACTTAAAGGTGTCTCTTGAATACCACCACTCTCAGATTGAGGTGCATACAATCTCCACAAAGACCTTGCCTTGACCATATTTTGTCCTAGAAGTTAAAAGGAAAGTAATGTGGTCTGGGAACATTTGAGCAAGGGCTTCTAGAATATTGGGTACCTGTAGGTTCACAGTCCTGAAAGGAAAGCTGTAATGTCTGGGTATCTATGTCTTATAGACTCTATCTAAAAATTCCTCCCTGGAACATGATCCCTTTAGGCTCTGGTCTAAAGAAGAACATATTTCTAATTTTTTCATGAACATTCTTCCTCTGAGCCTTTAGCTTTCATGCTTTGGAGACTTCTCTGTCAATTTTTAGACCCTTCATCTTAAGATGAAGATAGCTCTTCTCTCTTGGTCTTAGAACACATTGATCCACCCTGCCACATAAGTGTTTAAGCTAAATCTAGAAAAGGGCTGAGCCACACTCTGATATCATATTAAGGAATTGTAAGTAAGCCACTATTTCTAGCCATATTGACAGAAGTCAATAAAACAATCCCCATATTCAGAGAGGTAGCAGCAGAGGCAATACATCCCTATGGCTCAACTAGACTTAGTGCTAATCCTGGCTAACCAGTGAGGTTTGTTTTTTTTCTCAAGGTACAAGAATCTTAAAATATAATTACCATGAATTGCTGGATTCCTTATATTATGAACATGATCAGAAAAGAGTGAGAACTGCAGACTCTATCACAAGTTCACTTTGCTGCTTCACTTCATGTGAGGGGCTCATTTATCTACCACTAGTTGGAGAGTAGCCTAATGCTGTGACAGATTTTCCATCTCTAACCTGTGGGTTTGGGGGACCCTTGGAAGCGCTGGGGGCCAGATGGTGCTTTTCTGTAGTCATATGGGAAACCAGCTGGGCTGCCTAAAGATTTATGATCAATTATCTATGCTCAAAGGCCATGCTCCTATTGAACAATGGTACTGCCTGGGTTGTGCTGAAATCAAATACTCTGCAATTGCAGTGTTCTTTTGTCAATTGGAAAAGCTATTAGTTCAAATTACAAAAAAGTTCATTGCTAAAATGGGCACACATAAAATGATGGAAGATTGTGAATAAATCAGAAATGACTAATTAACTTAACTTTCTAATTTCCTTAGAAATTAAAAATAAAAGTTTTAATTGTAATAGTCATGTTAGAATTTCTTCTTCTCCAGATTTAGTGTATTGGAATTAAGTCTTAATTAAAATTAGAAACTAGAATTTAGTGTATTAGAGTGAGCAACCATATTTAACTTTCTTTTTCTGCATTTGACTTTTTTTATTTTTTTAATTTAATTTTATTTGTTATTCATCTTTTACACTCCATATTCCACTCCCCACCCCTCCCCATCCACCCTCCGACTGCTTCACATCCCACACCTCCTCCCCACTAACAGTTAGACTCCTTACAGGTATGGAGATACAGCCAGAAACTCACTGATGCACTTTTAAACTACATAAAGCCAGGATGATTGTTTCTATATTGTAAATACAAGTGGTTTTGTTTAATTTTGTTAATGACTTCACAGCAAGAGTACTTAAATAAAATTCACTGGGAATGTTTTGAATGGAATTAGTTTATACAGAATCTAAAGTGATTAATAATTTTCTACATTCTGTCTATTTAAGTCAAAAAGAACAAAAGATAAACTCTCAGCAGTAATCTGTTCTGCTTATAAATTTCTCAACTGTTAGTGCCAGACTAGGTAACCGTATTTTATTAAGATAAAAATTAGCAAATTATTTGTTTATACATCAAGCTCAAGCTATACATTTTAATAATTTCTCTTAGTACTTTCTCTTAATCACATAATTTCACAGATCACATTCTCAAATGCAACATATTGTATAATTATATATTATATGTATGTATATATATGATAAATCAATTTTAAATTCTTTGAGGTTTATATTCAGAATCACATATTGTTTGTTTTCTGAGATTTCACTAGTACATCAAAAATATAATCCAAATTCATTTAAGCCAGTATTGCTTTTAATATATAAATGGCCAAATTCAATATAACAATATCCACTTGTTTTCCATGGGAAGTATGAAGGGTATGAGAAAAGAATGTTTGAAAATAAAGGCACAGATGGTGAATGTAGTCAAATTTATAAAATGACCAAAATCCAATCTTCTATTATTTTTAATATTTTAGTTTTCTAATGACTTCAATCTTAATATAAGAACTTTTATCCCCAATTTTAATAATGGTTTTATTTATTCTTTGAGAATTTTGTTCAGTGTATTTTGATCATATCTACTCCCATCCCAAGTTTTCCTACTTCTTCCTCCATATCTCTACCTACCCACCTTCATGTTCTCTTGTTCTTTCTCTCTCTCTCTCTCTCTGTCTGTCTCTCTCTCTCTCTCAAGGAAACAGACCCTGGAGCCCAGTTTGAATTTTGCATTAAACAACGTTTTATCATAAGAAAACAACTTGACAAAATGGCGTTCTCCTCTACTTGTGATTTATTTGTTCCCCTATTATTGTAGATTGTTAGGTGGCAGCGACTTTGTTATATTGAGGAAAGACACAAAGCAATGAGCCTCAGATTATTATTGATGAGACTGTTAATCTGCTGTGACTCCTGTGCCCTTTGCCAAATCCCACTGCTCCCCTACATTTGTTATTATCGAAAGAGCACTATAGCTGCAGAAAACCTATACTGTGCATTTGTAAGGCAGGGTTTATTCTAGTGAAAAATAAATAATTTGAGTATATTTGTTCATTGAATAAATCATACAGTTGCCTTTATACAAAACTCAGGAGTCTCTTTATTCCTATACAGAAAATGCTGGTCAAACACAGCTTTAAGATCTATAAAGCATTTTGAAATTGTCATACTTGTATTCAAAGCTAAAGCATAGTCTAAGTTTGCCTTTAGAATATCAGAGTAGATAATTATATTTTGTGGATTCTTGTAAACTTAATATGGAAAAGCTTTAGTTTTAATTGCCACTTTGTCCTTTATCCTTATGCCACAGCCCAGTGAAATAAGCAAATCTAATAATCCAGACCTTGTGCTACAAAAATTTAAAGTGTTGGTTAAAATCACAACGACTAAGCATAGACATTGTTTAAACTCTTAGGAAAGATGAAGTTGGAATGTGAGGCTCGTATCTATTTACACGTTTTCAGTAAAATCAGATATAATGAGTTCCCCACAGTCATTAAAATATATGAGAAGTGATTTAATTGTTCTGGGGGCTCCCAGCCCGATGGTTATCTTGGAACTGCTGCTCAGACAAAGCATATTTATCATGCACCATAACAAGTGAGCTCGTAAATCTACACAGAAGAACCATCGAAGTCACCAGGCAGTAAATAATCCTGAGCCTCTGGAATTTCAGAATCCCCACTTCTTCAATGAATGAAAATGGACTCCATAAGAGTGGTAGCTGTGTGCACTTTAATGATCTAGAATAGAAACGGTGGAATGGTGGACTATGGAAGTAAATTTTCACTGGGCTCAAGAGTTTAAAAGTTTGTATTTTGAGTAAAATGAATACTGTGTAAGTTTGAAATATATAGAAAAAAAGATTTGTGGCAGAAGCTGGATTCCGATGGTTTAAGCGAATCTGTGAACGTGTTATGTTTGTCCCAAATTGAATGAGTGCATAAGATGACTAAGCTGTCAACATTGAGAAATAGGATGTGTCTGTGGATTCATTTTCTAACTTAAAATAAAAATGAGTTGATTTGATAACATGGGTTCCCACCCACACAATGGGACAGGCTACTGCAGTTGAAAGACAACTCCACCTCAGCTTTGTCACAATCCAGATGCCTCTGAATGACTGAGTGCTGCTGGGCTCCCTCCTGGCCATCACCTTCTGGGTTTAACCCCTTGTGGTGCATCTCTCCTCTGGCACTGATCTCTGCTTTGTCTTGCCTACCTGTTCATTGTCATCCAAATTTTCCCAGAATAGCCTGGTGTGTAGAAAGACTAGATAGCTTTCTACAAGTGGAGGGATGTGGCTGAGTAACTGATTTTCAGATGTTTCTTTTGCTTTGTTTAGAGTGCATATGATATACAGAGCCCTTCTAATCTTGCATAGTGTGTGCACCTATTATCTAAGTCTTCAGGGTGCTAAGCAAGAGTGTTTTCACAAGTTTGATGCTAGATCAGAATAAAACAGTCTCAGAAACACGGCAGGATCATGTGTCAATGAATCTTTAAGTAATTAAATTTGTCAAACCTAGAAAACTTGTTACTGACCATGGTCACTATTCTCTTTCAAATGGGTTCACTTTACATTTCATTGTCTGCAATTTTAGAGTATTTTAAAGATTATGTCCTCTGAGAGAAACAGAGTCTGCCATGAGTCAAGCGGTCTTGTTGATTTGTTATGTTCTATTTATGTAAGACACAGCTTTTAAAGATATTAACTAGTCAAAAGAGATATTAGCTGGTCAAAAATTTACATTCTTTTTAACATTTGTTTTATTATTGTTTCTGGAGACTTTCACACATGAATGTTTATTTCTTTTCCACGAACACCTTTCTTTCCTCGATTCTTCCAGTGAATCCCTCACTGTTTCTTAATATGTTACCTCTTCTGTTTAGTTCCTGAATTAGAGTTTCATATACTTGAAATGTTTCTATTAAGGAAACACAAATGTATTGTATATTAGCCCATGTTCATTTAGCAATTTAGCAATTTCATACATACATACATTATATACATATAGTATATATACACCTTGGATTAGCCTATATTCCTTCTCACTCCCTCGGAATAGAGTACAGTCTTCTCAACTGGTCTCCATTCTACTTTCATGATTTCACCTGTGTATATGCAGTCATAGCTGTATTAACCAGCACAAGTGGAAGATGGACAACTCACCAGTGACATATCACTAAAGGAAGTATCAGAGTTCTTTAGGAAGGAAAAGGGTTTCTTTAGCATATCCTCTAGAATGAATGTTGTCCAGTCTTGTGCAGGTCCACACAACAACTCTGTGTTTGTGACCATGATACACAAGTTCTAATGTCGTATCCAGGTGGCAGTCTTCCATACCACTGTTCCCTTTCTTCCATTACTTCCAAACCCTCTTCTTACGTTTGCACAAGGTTGATAGAGAGCAGCCTTGGTTGTCTACCAGAACTACTTGATGATAAGACTCCAGTGTGGAAGACATCACATACCTCGGTCACAGGAGTTACATAGGTCAAGCTGGCACTAACCAGGAGTCTTTCTATCTGGTAGCTAGCTTATATAGTACCGGAAGGTACTGTGTAGGATGTTGGGGCAGGAAAATCATTAGTTGTCTTACCAGCCTTGAAATCTGCAAGTTACAATAATGACTGGCCTGGTGAGTTCTGAAAATTCATTTAGTAGTGGCATGAATATTATGGGATAACTAAATATTTCTGATTGGATTAAAGGCCTACTCCATAAGACAAAATACATATATGGTACTAGAAATCTGGTCAAAAACATATTCCTGAAAGTTTATAGATACTAGGAGTAAACCTACTACTGTTATTGTGTTGAATTGATAGAATATTCAGCTGCCTTCCAAATATGTAGCTCTATACTGATTGATTAATTCATCTCTCAATTCTGATCAGAGAAGTTCTTTCATTTGTGGATGGGGATTAACACAGAAACTCACAACTTATTAAAATGCAGTGAACAGGTATTTATAAATGGAAAATCCCTAAATGGAATTCTGATACTACTCCCTACCTCCAAGACTCTATGAACATCATAGATGAAGGGCAAGAAAAACTGTTAGAGCCACAGGTCTTGAAAGACAGGAGCAAACCAATATTATCTGGACCTGACAAAACCATTGTATTCATGACCTAAAAGCAGCATGGCTGCCTTCATAAAGCATGCACAACATCAACACAGGCAACATTTTAACATTCTTGGAAAAAGACAGAATCTACAAGGCTCATTGAGGCTTCATTAATAGTTGAGAGCTACCAGTTCATTTTCTGTAGAGGTGTGGCTTCTGGTATGTTGTCTATACTCTGGTGGCTGACTTCTTAACCATACATGTATGGACACAATGGATTTGACAGAGTGAGTTGAGACAGAGACAAGAGAAAGACACATACTCACACACTCACATATACGGAGAGGGAGGTGAGAGGAAGGAATTAGGAAGGGAATGTGTCAAATATCTAAGAAAATCAAGGAGAGAAGATGGAATGGATATGCTCAAAATCAATTGTCTATGTGCATGCTTGCATGGAATTCTTGAAGAATAAGATAAGATACCAAGACTGAGAGCCGAAGTCATCCATGAGGACAAACATAAATATTTAGAAGGCAGCTTGAAAACATGTCCATTTATCAAAACAAAACTTGTAGGTCATCACCCTATGCCAGGGGCCATTACCTTCCCAGCTGTAGAGTTTTGACTTGGCTCAGTACAGGAAGTATATTTGTTCCAATACAAGGAATCAGAAAGCAGCTGGCTTTTCATAAACTCATAATGCCAGTATCCCCCCCCCCCCCCCCCCGGACATAGCTTGTCAGCCAGGCTGGTTTGTAGTATGCAGGGCCCATAGATAAGTGAGACCCATGATGAATTTTCTCAGCCAGCAGCCTGTTAAGCATCTTCAAGCTTGATATCTCCATGCAACATAACTGCATCTGATTTATTTGAGAGACCCTAGAACCTCCCTGATCAGCAACTCAGAGGGAAGTTCTGATACCTGCAACTAGGATTTTTTTATTATTATTAAAAAGTCTATTTCTTCTGGAAATCCTATTGTTCACTCATGTAGACCACCTTTGTTCCAAGTTCCTTTAAAATGACATTGTTTAAGATACCTTATAAAGTAGGGGTATATTTCTGAATGCCTTCTTCCTGGAACTCTTGTTCTCATAAATACCACCAACAGGTTATTTTATCTAGACTATTTTTTTATAGTACCATCACTGTATATTTTGAGGTTTTCCAAGCAAAGTCAGAAACAGTTACTATATTTGAAAGATGCCAAACTAAAAGAACATCAAGGACAAAATAAACACACAGGAAGCAGAAGAAAACAGAAAAGCAGTTAAGGCCCAAGCTGAACTCAAAACAGAGGAAAAGATAAACTATTACTGAAATAATAACGGCTACAAATATTATTTATCCTGAATGAAGTATTAAAGCTCTAGAAAGACAGTAAATGGATGCAGAGCATGCTACATTTCTACCCAAAGATTAAAACTACAAATATCAGAATTTTGGGTTAATGTAGGGACATGCTTTGTCTGAATCAATCATAGGTGGCCTCTGCTTCAATCCCCACAGGAAACCCCAGTCTCCATTGAGTCACTCTCTATTGTCCTCATGCCTGTGGGCTTCTCTTCTTCCACCTCTAGCATCACTAAACTTGGCTTATTGAACCCCAAACTTCTTCTAGGCTTATTATCTGGTGTGTTCCAAATCCTCCCAAATTCAGTCCCAAATGCCTCTGAATCACACAATCAAACAACATCACTCAATACCAGTTGTCTATGGAATAATTTTATTCACTATTCCAGAATATCTGAGAGAAACCATCTAAAGAAGGATATGTCTATTAGAGCTTATGGTTTTGGAGAACTCATCCCATAGTCCCTTGGTTATGTTGTTTCTAGCCTAGGGTGAGATGGAACAATGTCATGTGAGGAATGTTACACAGAAAACAGGGTTTGGGATCCGGGACTCCACCGAACTTAGGAACTTAGTCTGCACAGGTGAGAGTGTGTACCACAGAGGCAGACAGCTTCTGGGACTGGAAGGAGCCACAGAGCCGCTGAGGCAGCACCCTTTTGGGGCCATAGACATCCGGAACCCTCCCAGCCGAGGACAGTGGCTCGCCCTGCACGGGAGCCCTCTGCCTCAAGAGCAGGGAGCGCCATCTTGGATCCGGGACTCAGCCGAACTTAGGAACTTAGTCTGCACATGTGAGAGTGTGCACCACAGAAGCTGACAGCTTCTGTGACCTGCCAAAGCAACACAACATCTGGGAAAGGTCCTGTTTTGGGCCTTCTTCTCTGGCCAGGAGGAGGTCCAAACACCAGATATCTGTGCACCTTCCCTGTAAGAGGAGAGCTGGTCAGCAGAGAGTGCTCTAACCACTGAAACTCAGAGGAGAGAGCCTGTCTCCCAGGTCTGCTGATAGACGGGAATCAGAATCACTAGAAGAACAATCTCTAAACAGAGACAACTATAAGGACTCCAGAGATTACCAGATGGCGAAAGGTAAACGTAAGAATCTTACTAACAGAAACCAAGACCACTCACCATCATCAGAACCCAACACTCCCACTTCGCCCAGTCCAGGGCACTCCAACACACCTGAAAAGCAAGACCTGGATTTAAAAGCATATCTCATGATGATGGTAGAGGACATCAAGGAGGACTTTAATAACTCACTTAAAGAAATACAGGAGAACATTGCTAAAGAGTTACAAGTCCTTAAAGAAAAACAGGATAACATAATCAAACAGGTAGAAGTCCTTAAAGAAAAACAGGAAAACACATCCAAACAGATGATGGAAATGAACAAAACCATACTAGACCTAAAAAAGGAAGTAGACACAATAAAGAAAACCCAAAATGAGGCAACACTGGAGATAGAAACACTAGGAAAGAAATCTGGAACCATAGATGCAAGCATCAGCAACAGAATACAAGAGATGGAAAAGAGAATTTCAGGTGCAGAAGATTCCATAGAGAACATCGGCACAACAAAATGGAAAAGAAAATGGAAAATGCAAAAAGATCCTAACTCAAAACATCCAGGAAATCCAGGACACAATGAGAAGACCAAACCTACGGATAATAGGAGTGGATGAGAATGAAGATTTTCAACTCAAAGGACCAGCAAACATCTTCAACAAAATTATAGATGAAAACTTCCAAATCTAAAGAAAGAGATGCCCATGAACATACAAGAAGCCTACAGAACTCCAAATAGACTGGACCAGAAAAGAAATACCTCCCGCCACATAATAATCAGGACAACAAATGCACTAAATAAAGATAGAATACTAAATGCAGTAAGAGAAAAAGGCCAAGTAACATATAAAGGCAAGCCTATCAGAATTACACCAGATTTTTCACCAGAGACTATGAAAGCCAGAAGATCCTGGACAAATGTTATACAGACACTAAAAGAACACAAATTCCAGCCCAGGCTACTATACCCATCCAAACTCTCAATTAACATAGATGGAGAAACCAAAGTATTCCACGACAAAACCAAATTCACACATTATCTCTCCACGAATCCAGCACTTCAAAGGATAATAACAGAAAAAAAACAATACAAGGACGGGAACCACACCCTAGAAAAAACAAGAAGGTAATCCCTCACAAACCTAAAAGAAGACAGCCACAAGATCAGAATGCCAACTTGAACAACAAAAATAACAGGAAGCAACAATTACTTTTCCTTAATATCTCTTAATATCAATGGACTCAACTCCCCAATAAAAAGACATAGACTAACAAACTGGCTACACAAACAAGACCCAACATTTTGATGCTTACAGCAAACTCATCTCAGAGAAAAAGATAGACACTACCTCAGAATGAAAGGCTGGAAAACAATTTTCCAAGCAAATAGTATGAAGAAACAAGCTGGAGTAGCCATTCTAATATCTGATAAAATTGGCTTCCAACCCAAAGTCATCAAAAAAAGACAGGGAGGGGAACTTCATACTCATCAAAGGTAAAATCTTCCAAGAGGAACTATCAATTCTGAATAACGATGCTCCAAATACAAAGGCAGCACCATTCATTAAAGAAACATTGATAAATCTAAAAGCACACATTGCACCTCATACAAGAATAGTGGGAGACTTCAACACACCACTTTCACCAATGGACAGATCATGGAAACAGAAACTAAACAGGGACACAGTAAAACTAACCGAAGTTATGAATCAACTGGATCTGGCAGATATCTACAGAACATTCTATCCTAAAACAAAAGGATATACCTTCTTCTCAGCACCTCATGGTACCTTCTCCAAAATTGACCACATAATTGGTCACAAAACAGGACTCAACAGGTACAAAAATATTGAAATTGTCCCATGCATCCTATCATATCACCATGGACTAAGGCTGATCTTCAATAACAAAATAAATAATAGAAAGCCAACATTCACATGGAAACTGAACAACACTCTTCTCAATGATACCTTGGTCAAGGAAGGAATAAAGAAAGAAATTAAGGACTTTTTAGAGTTCAATGAAAATGAAGCCACAACAGACCCAAACTTATGGGACGCAATGAAAGCATTTCTAAGAGGAAAACTCATAGCTCTGAGTGCCTCCAAAAAGAAACTAGAGAGAGCACACATTAGCAGCTTGACAACACACCTAAAAGCACTAGAACAAGAGGAAGCAAATTCACCCAAGAGGAGTAGATGGCAAGAAATAATCAAACTCAGGGGCGAAATCAACCAAGTGGAAACAAGAAGAACTATTCAAAGAATCAAACAATCAAGGAGCTGGTTCTTTGAGAAAATCAACAAGATAGATAAACCCTTAGCCAGACTCACTAGAGGGCACAGGGAAAGCATTCTAATTAACAAAATCAGAAATGAAAAAGGAGACATAACAACAGATCCTGAAGACATCCAAAACACCATCAGATCCTTCTTCAAAAAGCTATACTCAACAAAACTGGAGAACCTGGATGAAATGGAGAAGTTTCTAAACAGATACCAGGTACCAAAGTTGAATCAAGATCAGGTTAATGATCTAAACAGCCCTATATCCCCCAAAGAAATAGAAGCAGTCATTAATAGTTTCCCAACCAAAAAAAGCCCAGGACCAGATGGGTTTAGTGCAGAATTCTATCAGACCTTCAAAGAAGATCTAATCCCAGTTCTTCACAAACTATTCCACAAAAGAGAAACAGAAGGTACTCTACCCAACTCATTCTATGAAGCCACAATTACTCTGATACCTAAACCACAAAAAGACCCAACAAAGATAGAAAATTTCAGACCAATATCCCTTATGAATATTGATGCAAAAATCCGCAATAAAGTCCTTGCTAACCGAATCCAAGAACACATCAAAACAATCATCCATCCTGACCAAGTAGGTTTCATCCTAGGGATGCAGGGATGGTTCAATATACGGAAATCCATCAACGTAATCCAGTATATAAACAAACTCAAAGACAAAAACCACATGATGGACTCCTTAGATGCGGAAAAAGCATTTGACAAGATCCAACACCCATTCATGATAAAAGTCTTGGAAAGATCAGGAATTCAAGGCCCATACCTAAACATGATAAAAACAATCTACAGCAAACCAGTAACCAACATCAAAGTAAATGGTAAGAAGCTGGAAGCAATCCCTCAAAAATCAGGGACTAGACAAGGCTGTCCACTTTCCCCATAACTATTCAACATCGTACTTGAAGTCCTAGCCAGAGCAATTCTACAACAAAAGGCGATCAAAGGGATACAAATTGGAAAAGATGAAGTCAAAATATCACTTTTTGCAGATGATATGATAGTATATATAAGTGACCCTAAAAATTCCACCAGAGAACTCCTAAACCTGATAAACAGCTTCGGTGAAGTAGCTGGATATAAAATTAACTCAAACAAATCAATGGCCTTTCTCTACACAAAGAATAAACAGGCTGAGAAAGAAATTAGGGAAACAACACCCTTCTCAATAGTCACAAATAATATAAAATATCTTGGCGTGACTCTAAGTAAGGAAGTGAAAGATCTGTATAATAAAAACTTCAAGTCTCTGAAGAAAGAAATTATAGAAGATCTCAGAAGATGGAAAGATCTCCCATGCTCATGGATTGGCAGGATCAACACTGTAAAAATGGCTATCATGCCATCTACAGTTTCAATGCAATCCTCATCAAAATTCCAACTCAATTCTTCAACGAATTAGAAAGTGCAATCTGCAAATTCATCTGGAATAACAAAAAACCTAGGATAGCAAAAACTCTTCTCAAGGATAAAAGAACCTCTGGTGGAATCACCATGCCGGACCTAAAGCTTTACTACAGAGCAATTGTGATAAAAACTGCATGGTACTGGTATAGTGACAGACAAGTAGACCAATGAAATAGAATTGAAGACCCAGAAATGAACCCACACACCTACGGTCACTTAATCTTTGACAAGGGAGCTAAAACCATCCAGTGGAAAAAAGACAGCATTTTCAACAAATGGTGCTGGCACAACTGGTTGTTATCATGTAGAAGAATGCGAATTGATTCATTCCTATCTCCTTGTACTAAGTTCAAGTCTAAGTGGATCAAGGAACTTCACATAAAACCAGAAACAGTGAAACTTATAGAGGAGAAAGTGGGGAAAAGCCTTGAAGATATAGGCACAGGGGAAAAATTCTTGAATAGAACAGCAATGGCTTGTGCTGTAAGATCGAGAATTGACAAGTGGGACCTCATGAAACTGCAAAGCTTCTGCAAGGCAAAAGACACCATCAATAAGACAAAAACACCACCAACAGATTGGGAAAGGATCTTTACCTATCCTAAATCAGATAAGGGACTAATATCCAATATATATAAAGAACTCAAGAAGGTGGACTCCAGAAAATCAAATAACCCCATTAAAAAAATGAGGCTCAGAACTGAACAAAGAATTCTCACCTGAGGAATACTGAATGGCAGAGAAGCACCTGAAAAAATGTTCAACATCCTTAATCATCAGGGAAATGCAAATCAAAACAACCCTGAGATTCCACCTCACAACAGCCAGAATGGCTAAGATCAAAAATTCAGGTGACAGCAGATGCTGGCAAGGATGTGGAGAAAGAGGAACACTCCTCCATTGTTGGTGGGATTGCAAGCTTGTATAACCACTCTTGAAATCATTCTGGCGGTTCCTCAGAAAATTGGACATAGTACTACTGGAGGATCCAGGAATACCTCTCCTGGGCATATATCCAGAAGATGTCCCAACCTGTAAGAAGGACACATGCTCCACTATGTTCATAGCAGCCTTATTTATAATAGCCAGAAGCTGGAAAGAACCCAGATGCCCCTCAACAGAGGAATGGATACAGAAATTATGGTACATTTATACAATGGAGTACTACTCAGCTATTAAAATGAATGAATTTATGAAATTCCTAGCCAAATGGATGGACCTGGAGGGCATCATCTTGAGTGAGGTAACACAATCACAAAGGAACTCACACAATATGTATTCACTGATAAGTGGATATTAGCCCAAAACTTAGGATACCCAAGATATAAGATACAATTTGCTAAACGCATGAAACTCAAGAAGAATGAAGACCAAAGTGTGGACACTATACCCCTTCTTAGAATTGGGAACAAAACACCCATGGAAGGAGTTACACAGACAAAGTTTGGAGCTGTGATGAAAGGATGGACCATCTAAAGACTGCCATATCCAGGGATCCATCCCATAATCAGCTTCCAAATGCTGACACCATTGCATACACTAGCAAGATTTTGCTGAAAGGACCCAGATATAGCTGTCTCTTGTGAGACTATACTGGAGCCTAGCAAACACAGAAGTGGATGCTCACAGTCAGCTATTGGATGGATCACAGGGCTCACAATGGAAAAGCTAGAGAAAGTACCCAAGGAGTTACAGGGATCTGCAACCCTACAGGGGGAACTACATGATGAACTAACCAGTTCCCCGGAGCTCTTGTCTCTAGCTGCATATGTATCGAAAGATGGCCTAGTCTGCCATCACTGGAAAGCGAGGCCCATTGGACTTGTAAACTTTATATGCCCCAATACAGGGGAATGCCAGGGCCAAAAGAATGGGAATGGGTGGGTAGGGAAGGAGAGGGGGTATGGGGGCTTTTGGGATAGCATTGGAAATGTAATTGAGGAAAATATGTAATAAAAAAATATAAAAACAAGAAAGAAAGAAAAACAGGGTTTCTCTCCTATGGGTGGCCGGGAGAACAAGGGAGAGAAGAAAGCTGGGATGGAGGGGAAAAGGTATAGAAGTAGGAAGAAATAATGGATAGAAGAGAGGGGACATCTTTTAAATTATTCCCCACAGTACATCATTTAAACCATGTCTCAACTGACCTACAAGCCTTACCATGCAGTCTCCATCAACTTTAAATGATGTAACCAAATCGGTCCATTGTTTAGCTCAGGGTCCTCATTAACCAATCATTTCTCTAAGTTCCAGCTACTGAACATTTCACTAAAAACCAAAGCCTTCAACACACTAATCATTGTGGAGACACTGTTAACCAAGCCATAATACTTCCTAAACTCCAGACAAGGCATGGATGCCTGCTTTCATGTGGCCTTTCATCTTAACAACAAATCATTAAGAAATAAAAGAGAAATTGAAAAGAAGAAAGGACACTATTTATATTATTGTCTACATGAAAAATCCCAAGAAAGCATCAGTTAAGAAAAATAAACAAATAAAGTCTTACAGCTATGAATCATGTGTAGAAAGGTGTCCAGACACAAATTCAACTAACAAAATTAATTCTTTATGTGGTAACTACATGAATCATTAAACAAGAAGTTAGGATCTAGAGGACTCAGTATAGCAAAGATAACACTTCCCATCACTATGAATGCACAAGTGGTGCAATGCCTAAAGAAGAAGCTATTTCTAGAACTTTTATGATCTTTCAACTATCCACAAAGTGTGACATGGGACACCATAGTGAATTTTCTCATCACTTAGGGTTATTTCCCTGTGCTATGATGCTCTATAAAGGACTAGAGAAAGAGTCTTAAACTTCCTTCCACTACAAACTTAATCATACGGCACCAACAGATGACAGTAGATCCACAAAGGAAGAGGGACATCATTTCATATAATAGACTGAAGAGGATCTGGAGTGTGCTGTTCCTGGTTGTCCATGTTCCATGGAGGCTCCTTCTGATGTCAGCATCCTATCCTACAGGATTCTTGTTCATGGTCAGCAATGAATCCATCTCGATGGCTGATATTTCTCATTTTGATTCTCACTGACCATTTTGGAGACCACCACTTGGAACTGTATTTTACAGCAGTTGATAGTACTGAGGTGGCAGTTAATCATTCACTGAGGCATCACTTGCTACCATTTCTCTGTGTCACACAGATCTTCCTCTATGCTATATAGATATTGCTACCATGAGACAGAGTGGGCACATTTAGCAGTTCCAACATGACAGATGATACCATCATGAACATAGTACATGCTTTACAAATATGCATATCAAATAATACCTGGTCTTCAGCTCTACAGAGATACAAAGGAGACTGGGAAGCAAAAGTTGGCCATTGCTGAAGTAGCTCTAACCAAAAGAATTGAAGACAAAGGAACAGCTCTAGCTGCTGGGCTCACTGCTATGCAGTCTCTGATCTTAGGTTACTCTGCAGGCTGGCATATGCCCTTTGGTCTGCTCAGCAGCAGCTCCAGACCAAAGTCTGAAGTACCCAGTAGCCCACAGATAGCTCATCAGTAGAACCCACTGCTCAGTTTCTGAATGCATAAGATTAGCCACTGAGAGAACCTCACTGTCGTACCACCAGCAAAGTGGTAAGAAATTTGTGGGGAAATATAATTTCAAAGATTACAATACCATTTATATAGAAAGCCTTAGACCCTAGAATATCTAAAATGTTCATGAAGAAAAATGTCAAGGGAAGCATCACTCAGCCTAAAGGCAATGCTCAACCTGTGGAGATAGTAATAGAGACATCATGATTGTAGTATAAGAACACACACACACACATACACCAATGGAATATGATAGAAAACCTCCAAGACAACAGTAATGCTCCTGACTGATTATTGAAAACTGTAGTGGCTGATCATTAGATAAAGTACACATTCTTCTTCAATGAGAGATTCTAGAACTATTAGAATCAATAAGCTAAAAAAAGTTATAAACAGGTAAATAAATAATAGATAGATAGATAGATAGATAGATAGATAGATAGATAGATAGATAGATAGACAGGTGGATTTATCGTTTATAGATATATGATAGATTTATTGGTGTGTGTGTTTGTGTGTGTGTGTGTAGTATAGATAGATTGATGGATGACTGATAATTCAATAGATGAATAGATAATAGATAGATGCCAGAGATCAGAAAGACACAACAAATTAGATTAAATAAGCAAGTGAGAGTAGGAGAAATAAGTAGTGTCAGTTGTAAGGATATGTATATTGTAAACATAAGGATCTCAATTAGCACCCAGAATTCATTTAAATAGCTAGGTTTGGAGACACAATCTTAAAACCTCAGCCCTAGGAAAGAAGAGACAGAAGGATTATTAAATTATTAACTCTAGGTCTGAGAGACCAGAGAAGACTTCTGCATCACTTGAGCACACAAGTTTACAACACACACACACACACACACACACACAAATATGGCTCAAAATAACACAACTTATAGAAAATTAATTTGAACTGAATCCCTGATTCAGATAGTATAAAATGCAAAACTAAACATTTTAAAACAATGATGGAGGAAGTCTTGGGAACTACAAGTTCAACAAGGATTTCTTATACTTGAGAAAGGAATCTATTGATACATTAAAATTTATCAAAATTGAAAAGGTACCCCACCCATAAAGACAGATGTCTAAGCTAAAAACTGAAACTCATCAATCATATATCTTAGGAAACATTAGCTGTCAGTTACACATATCATAGAACCTCCTGAATAAAGGAGTCACAGTGAAATAACTGTCTTTATCAGGCTGATATGTAGGTGTGTCAGTGATGAGTTGTCTTGATTCACAATAATTTATGTAGGTTATGTGCAGCCCACTGTAGGCAAAATCATTCCCTGTAAAGTTAATCGTGGTTAATCTGCACTGAGACTAACTAATTCAGCACATCCAGCAAGACACAGATGGCAAAGAGCTCTCCTCCATGGTTACTAACAGGTTCCTACCTTAAAACTTTCTTTAAGAATGGATTATACAATTTCCTGAAACTTTGTAACTCTCTCACATCTCCTCCAGATTCTGATACTGCCCCTCTTATTTCCTCCTCCTCCTCCTCATTTCTCCCTCCCTTGTCCCCCTCTCCTTCTATCTCCCACAGTCTTCCTGTTCCCCCCTCAATGCAGGACTGAAGCATCCATGCTCCATATGTAGGTTGTATCATAGGCATTCTGAGCTTGTGGACTAGTATCCACTTAATTTTTTAAAGATATTTTCTTTATTTACATTTCAAATATTATCCCCTTTCTTCATTTCCCCTCCAACCTCCTCCAATCCCATCCCCACACACATACTCACTAACCCAACCACTCCTGCTTCCCTGTCCTGGCATTTCTTATTTCTTATTTTAAGCCGTCACAGGACCAAGGGACTATCTTCTCATTGATGTCCCACAAGGCCATCCTCTGCTACATAAGTGACTGGAGCCATGGGTCCCTCCATGTGTACTCTTTGGTTGGTGGTTTAGTCCCTGGGAGTTCTGGGGGTACTGATTGGTTGGTTCCTACTGTCGTTCCTCCTGTTACTGAAAACCCCTTCAGCTCCTTGGGTCCCTTCTCTAGCTCCTCCATTGGGGATCCTGTACTCAGCATCCACCTCTGTATTTGTCAGGCACTGGCAGAGCCTCTCAGGAGACAGCTATATCAGGCTCTTGTCAGCAAGCACTTGTTGGCATCCACAATAGTGTCTGGGTTTGGGAATTGTATATGGGATGGATCCTAAGGTGGAACAGTCACTGGATGGCCTTTCTTTCAGTTTCTGCTCCACACTTTGTCTCAGTATCTCCTCCCATGGGTATCCCCCTTTTAAGAAGGATGAAGTATCTACACTTTGCTCTTCCTTCGTCTTGAGTTTCCACTTATTAACGAGTATATACCATGTGTGTTCTTTTGTGTCTGGGTTACCTCCCTCAGGATATTTTCTAGTTCCACCCATTTGCCTGTGAATTTCATGAAGTCATTTTTTTAATTACTGTGTAATTCTCCATTGTGTGTATGTACCACATTATTTGTATCCATTCTTCTATTGAGGGACATCTGTTTCCAGCTTCTGGCTATTATAAGTAAGGCTGCTATGAACATTGTGGAGCATGTGTCCTTGTTATATGATGGAGCATCTTTTCTTATTTTTATGATTTTTTATTTAATATATGTGTATCTGCATGTACTCCTGAATGCCAGAAGACGGCCCAAGATATCTCATTATAGATGGTTGTAAGTTACCATGTGGTTGCTAGGAATTGGACTCAGGACAGTTGGAAGAGCAGTCAATGCTCTTAAACACTGAGACATCTCTCCAACCCAATGATGGAGCATCTTTTGAGTATATACCCAAGAGTCTTATAGCTGGATCTTCGGGTAGAACTATTGCCAATTTTCTCAGGAACTGCCAGACTGATTTTCAAAGTGGTTTGACTAGCTTGCATTCCCAACAGCAATGGAAGAGTCGGGGGGGGGGGGTGAGGAACTGGGGATAGCCACTGCAAGATCCCAGACAGCAGAGACAAGTGAGGCTACCAAGGCCCAAATGTGTTGACTTTAGCTGTAATGCACAGAGAACGGGGAGATAGAACCTGTGGAGATCACCTCCAGTAGATAGGCATGACCCCTGGTCAAGGAATGGGCCACCCACCCATCTCAGAGTTTTAAACCCAGAGATGTTCCTGTCCAAAGGGAAAACAGCGGGAAAAAATGAACAGAGCCTGAAGGAAGGGCCAACCAGGTAATGGCCCCACCTAGGGATACATCATGTCTGCAGACACCAAACCCAACACTGTTGCTGTGGTCAAGAGGCACTGTTAGACAGGAACCAAGTGTGTCAGTTCCTGGGGAGGTCAAGCCAGCAACCGACCAATGCAAATGTGGATGTTTGGAGCCAACTATCAGGCTTAACTCAAGGAACCTGGTGGAGGAGCTGGCAGAGGACTGGAAGAGCAGAGGAATTACAACCCCATTGGAAAAACAACTTAGGCTGACCTGACCACCCAGTTCTCCCAGAGACTAGATTACCATCCAAGGCATGTACCTAAAGGGATCTATGGCTCCAGATACATATGTAGCAGAGGATGACCTTGCTCGACAGCAATGGGATAGGAAGCATTTGGTCCTAGGGAGGTTTGGTGCCCCAGATTAGGGAGATGCTGAATCGGTGAGGAGGGAGAGCATGGGTGGGTGGGGGAACACTCTCATATAGGCAAAAGGGACCCTGTCTTGAGAAAAAAGAGGAGGGAGAAGGAAGAGGAGGAAGATGAAGGAGGAGGGAGAGGAAGAAGAAGAAGAACAAGAAGAAGAAGAAGAAGAAGAAGAACAACAACAACAACAACAACAAGAACAGGAAGAACAAGAACAAGAACAACAAGAACAAGAACAAGAAGAAGAAGAAGAAGAAGAACAAGAACAAGAACAAGAACAACAAGACAAAGGAGGAGGAGGAGAAGGAGAACAAGAAGAACAAGAAAAACAAGAAGAACAAGAACAAGAAGAAGCAGCTGTAACTGTGAGGTGGGTAAATCCTTTCCTCCTCTAATTGCTTTGGTCAAAGTGTTTCATTGAGTCAACAGAAAGTAATCTAGAAAACTGTATTCCTGCAATAGATGGAGAACTACTAAGGTAAACTGCAGTAAATATATGGGGAAAAAAGGCACAGGAAGACATGATACCCCTAGGTGTATGGACAACATTCTTATGTGTTAGAGAGCTAGCTATAGAAACCTCCATGAGATGGCTAAAACAAAATGTGAAGCAAACACAAAGCTGTTGGTGAGGATGGGGAGGAAAGTAATCCTTTTTCTGCATTGCGAGTGAAGTGTAAGAAAGCTGAACTTCTAAGGGGTTCTTACAAAGCAACCTGCATCTATACATGGCCCAGCAATTTGACTCTTAATACATATCCCAGAAAAAAAGAGAGTTTACATTCACAGGTAAGTCTCTAAAGGATAGCTTCCTCTCCAGAATGCCTTCAGCTGATAACTTGTGAGTCTCGCTGTGATGTGTATTAGCTGTGAGACCTAGAAGTGGAATAGTACTTATCGATGAAAAGGACCACATGAAGCTCAAGAAGAAGGAAGACCACCGTATGGGTACTTCAGTCCTTAGAAGAACAAAATACTCTCAGGAGCAAATATGGAGATAAAGTGTTGAGCAGAGACTGAAGAAAAGGCCACCCCGGGACTGTCCCACCTGGGGATTCATCCCATATACAGTTACCAAAACCAGAAACTACTGTGGATGCCAAGAAGTGCTTGCTGACAAAAGCCTGATATGGCTATCTTCTGAGAGGCCCTGCCAGAACCTAACAAATACAGAGGTGGATGTTTGCAGTCAACCATTGGGCTGAGCCCAGGGTCCCTCATAGAGGAATTACAGAAAGTAAGGACCAAGGGAGTTAAAGGGGATTGCAACCCCATAGGAAGAACAGCAATATCAACCAACCAGACTCCCCAGAGCTCCCAGGGACTAAGCCATCAACAAAGGAGTACACATGGTTCCAGCTGCATATGTAACAGAGGATGGTCTTGTCATGTATCAATGGGAGGAGAGGTTCTTGGTCCTATGAAGGCTCGATAGAAGTCCCAGTGTAGAGGAATTGACAGCAGGGAGATTGGAGTGGGTAAGTAAGTGGAGGAACACCCTCATAGAAGGAGGAGGAGGATGGGATAGGGATTTCCCGGGGGGGGGGGAGGAGTGCACCTGGAAAGGGGAAAACATTCAAAATGTAAATAAAGAAAATATCCATTTTTTAAAAAAATGTCAAAAAAGAAAAATAAATAAACTGTTCAAGCACAGAACAGTGTGGATGGATTTGGAATAACTGTATTGAGTGAAAAAAGTCAATCTCAACAAGATTCATTCTGTTGGGGTCTTTCAAAATCCTCAAAGTAATGAGACTATAGCAGTGGTGGTGCTCAATGGAGTAGCTTTCATGATGTGCAATGTGGCTGTGGCTGTGATGAGGAGGCATCTTGGAGGTCATAGCATTTTGTGTACTATGTGGTGACAGTCTCACAAACCTATAAGCAGCATCACTACTGATAGCCCAACATAAGGTAGGATGTGGCTCACAGGTAGAATGTTTACCATTAGGTACTCCCAAGTCCCAGGATTCCATTCCTAGCCCCACAAGAAAACAAAAGGTTGATTATGCATGCACAGTCATGCATAGCCATGCTCAGCCACATACAAGCCACACATAAGAATACACAGCAATGGCCCCAGATAACCTCACACAGTGACACACAGCTATACACAGCAATGTAGGGCCATGATTAGCCACACACAGTCACCCTACAGAGCCAGGCACAGCCCCATACACCCACACACAAACATATACAGGACCCAGTGTGCTACCTAGGGCTATGAGGTCTCAGGGTCCCAAGCTAAATACCTGGTTGGGAAACAGTGCTGTGTGTGAAGATGTACTGGGACTAAATGAGTAAAACTGCACACAAGATTATCTGTCTGTCATTCCTTATAGCTACCTGTGACTCTGCAATTACTCAAAATTTAAATGCTAAAATAAGTAAATTAAATGCTAAAATAAGTAAATTAATTGCAAACAAAAATTCAATTACTTGCAGAATCTTATAATAAATAGTGAAATGTCTGTTAAAAGACTAAATGAGCTGATATATGGTGCCATAGACTTACTGCTCATCACTGAAATTAAATGAGATCCCCAAAGAAATCCCTTATTTATTTGATTGAAAGAAAGACCAATTTTCTTTTTTAAATTACCACATTTTATTGTTTTGGTGTGTGTGTGTGTGTGTGTGTGTGTGTGTGTGTGTGTGCAATTCATGTAAGGAAGTAATGAGACATTCTTTCTCAAACCATTACCTAAGCTCCAAGGTCCACCATGCTCCATACACACTCATTCCAGTTGCCCCTTTTATAGCTTTGATCTTCATTTCCTAAAGGACACATCTCTCTGGAGATGAGAAGGGAGCCTACACGTCTATTCATAAGTGGTCTTTTTCCTTTTTTACCATTGAACATTTCTGAATAAACTGTGGTCAATGAAGTTCAATCAAGATGACAGACTCCCAACTGTTCTTGTTTCCATTTCTGTCTGGAAGACTGCATCAAATTCTTCTCTTGTTACCGCTACTCTCTAAATGTCTACCACTGCTTAGAGACAAAGGATAAAACATTTATATTTTACATGTAAATTTTACAAAAAAGGAAAAATTGAAATGGAAATGGAAATATGGAAATATTGTCCCATATATCAGCACATATTTCATGTTTTTCATGAAATCTGTGGATATGTGAGTTGTAATTGAATTCTATTGTTGGAAAAATTGAAATGTTTCTATTAGAGTTGGCAGTGGACAATACACAGAGGGTGTTTTATTTCATTATTTTGTTTATAAAACCACCATTGGAAAGCATTGTAAAACAGCCATAAAACACAGCAAGCATACCTAATACCATATTACAGGGTACGTTTTCCTCCAAGCCATCTGGAAAGCAGTTAATATCCTGAAGCACAAGATTGATAGCCCTTTTAATTTTTATTCTTGCTTGTTGAAGGTCTTTAAAATGTTGTATCGCGTCTCATTTGTGTACGTCAGTGTTGACATCAGGATGAAAGAAGGGGGAAGGCAGCTGTAGTCTAAACTCCAGGGCCTCGTGTTCAACAGACTTTCTCAAGTTACATGTTGAATACAGTCTTGTGCTGTAATTTATATCTAGGTAGAAATAAGCAAGAAAAATGGAATGAGATTTGTACATTTATGCAATATTTGTCTGTCCTCCATGACTAGCATATGAGACAATAAACATATTGCTCAAGGCTCAAAACTTAACCTGTATAATATATTGTTAAAGCATATAGACTGAAATAATATCCTTTTGTGTTTTGAAATTTGGAGATAGTTAGTAGATGTGAAAATTTTACACAAAAATCTCAAAAAGTATTATATTTTAAAAGTTTGCAGGATACATCTTATCCTTGCAGGATACTACTTATGGGTATACATTCTATTCTTTGACCTTATGGGTTCAGGTCCTCCTTATCCAATGAGCCATATTGCTGGGGCTTAGTCATTACTAAGACTCAAAAGATTACCTTCCATTTTCTTCTTCATAGTTTGAAATTTCTTTTTTTTTTATCTTTAAAATTTTTTTATTTCTTTTTTTAAAATATTTTTTATTACGTATTTTTCTCAATTACATTTCCAATGCTATCCCAAAAGTCTCCCATACCCTCCCCGCCACTCCCCTACCCACCCATTCCCACTTTTTGGCCCTGGCATTCCCCTGTACTGGGGCATATAAAGTTTGCATGTCCAATGGGCCTCTCTTTTCAGTGATGGCTGACTAGGCCATCTTTTGATACATATGCAGCTAGAGTCAAGAGCTACAGGGTACTGGTTAGTTCATAATGTTGTTGCACCTACAGGGTTGCAGATCTCTTTAGCTCCTTGGATACTTTCTCTAGCTCCTCCATTGGGGGCCCTGTGATCCATCCAATAGCTGACTGTGAGCTTCCACTTATGTGTTGGCTAGGCCCCGGCATATTCTCACAAGAGACAACTATATCAGGGTCCTTTCAGCAAATGCTTGCTAGTGTATGCAATGGTGTCATCGTTTGGAGGCTAATTATGGGATGGATCCCTGGATATGGCAGTCTCTAGATGGTCCATTCTTTCGTCACAGCTCCAAACTTTGTCTCTGTAACTCCTTCCATGGGTGAATGTTTCCAATTCTAAGAAGGGGCAAAGTTTGAAATTTCTGAGTTTAGGGAAACAAATGAGAGAGGAAAAATGGAAGGAAGGTAGAAAGAAGCTAAGAGAGAGACAGACAGAGACAGAGACAGAGGATTCTGGGGGAAGGATGGTGGGAAGGACAGTGAATGGAGAAGAGGAAGAGATGGAGGGAGAAAGAAGAAGATGCAGGAGAGAAGAAACAAGGGAAGCTGACTGGATCTGTAATTCCAAAGGACATGAGTCTCAAAAAGTTAGATGGTCTTTTCCTGAGTACAGAAGCACTCTCTTCTTATATGGGTTTAAACTTGGGCCAGAGGAGACCAAGAGGAATCAGTAAGGTCTCGACTACCAGGACCACCGATAGCTCTGTCCTCCTGAGACATCCTTTCCTTCAATTATTCAGACTTTTGAGTTCATTTTGAGAGAGCCCACGACAAAAGGCTCCATGACCATACAGGCAGACATCCCTGGCAGAAGACATAAGGGTTACATCTCACCCTCTCTCCTCACCCTCTCTCCTCACCCTCTCTCCTCACCCTCTCTCCTCACCCTCTCTCCTCACCCTCTCTCCTCACCCTCTCTCCTCACCCTCTCTCCTCACCCTCTCTCCTCACCCTCTCTCCCATGCTCTGCCTCTTTCCATGAGGTGCATCTATGGTAGCCAATCTAATAGGACAAATATTTTTATATTTTGTCACAGATAATTTTTAATTCCATATAAAATATGGTTATATTTCAGCACATATAAGAGTTTTGTTGTAAATTTTGTGGTGAAGCACAAGAACATAATGAACACTTGCTTTATATTGGGGTGGGAAAAAAAACTTACTGAAAAACTCATTTCAGAAAGTCTGAAGGTCTCTCATCAGAGGCATCATGTGGGAAGATTTGCAGATTACATGTTTTTAAACCGAGGATCACGGGAGCCAGGCTGCCTTGCAATGACAGGGTTCTTGGCATTCCACAGCATCAGGTCTTGTTTAATATTTCTTTGTTTTGCCCACCTCCTTCTGAGATGGAGATCATTTGTATCTAACACAACACACACAGTGAAGTACACAATTCTCAATCCCAGAATTCCCAGAACATTGTCTCTACATCTGCTGGTTGAACTGCTGATCTTCACTTTATCACAAATGCTGCTGAATTTGGACACCTGCCAATTCATTCCAGCCACAGTGGGTTCAAACTGTGAACAACCTACAAGATCTGTGTTACAAAGTGCCCCCAAATTTTAAAATTGTTTTCATCACATTTTACACTGAAATGTACCCCTCATAAATGTGTAGGTATATTTAAAATCTGTTCTATGAAAACTTCTTCCCTTTAACTAATACTTACTCAGATATCTGCCAACACTTCCCTCCCTCAAAATTTGTCTACTGAAACACGTCTAAGCAGAGAGAACTTAGGGCTCCTTTCCCTGCATCTCTTACAATGTATGGAACTCAGCTTTGCCGTGTCCCTTATAAAGAGGGTTTGAGCTGCTGGAGGATCAGCCTGGCTGTTACAAGTGTGTGCAAATCCATTCCATGCTTTGATCAGGATGCTTATTAATTCCATCTGTAGTTTGGGTACCCAGCTTCCATTAAATTTCTTAGTATTTGATAGCTTCCCTGCCCCTCAGCCTCCAGCTCCAAAAATAAAATTAATTATCTACTCTATATTTATTGAACTCTACATTATTTTTGGATTCTGTACACTATGCTCCATATACATAACATTTTAAACTAAGTATCTATTTATTTGGCTCTCTTCCTTATGGAACCTTGTGACTTTAAATACAAAGAAATCACATTCATCATTGTATCTTTGGTGCTATTAAAAAAATAAAACAGACTGGCAGATAACTGCATGGGAATTCGAATTTCAAAAGTATCAAGACCTGGAATTTCACTTCCAAATCCATATGATTTGCAGTAAAATTTCCAGTCATAAAACTGTCCCAACAATTCATTTGCAACCTGGAGCCATGTGAGGAATAGCACCCACAATGCACCACTGCAACATAAATTCAACACAAGGAAAGGGGAACACTTTATTATTTTAATGCAAAACACAAGCCCATTTTAAAGATCACTAATACAGTGTCATGTGTGTGAGTAGGACAGACTTTCTATACATACTCAGAAGAAAAAATCTTATATCATCTATACTGCCACATTAAAAAGTTAAGGTTTTTCCCAAATGATTTTCTTTGACAAATTATCTTTTCAAAAATATCTACTTATCTCAATACCCACTTGTATTTATTTTTTGAGAACTTCTGACATGTATATATGTCTTGGTCGTATCTATTTTCCCATCCTTCCCTGAAGTTTCCCTCTGCCCCAGCCCCCAACATATTAATTACTAAAGCAAAAATCATTTAGCAAATGTCTCTAAGAAATGTCTGTGGCATCCAGCAGGAGGTGTGATGGTATTTTCAGCAGAAGCATGACACTTCCAGAAGGAAAAGATTTCGATGTTTGTAACCATCTGGTATAGGAAAAGCTCTGTGGACGCCCATGCTCCCACACCAGGTTCAGGTCAGGTGCTTTCCGATCTGAATCCATTATTAACAAAGCAGTTTAAAGAAAAGCTGCCCCTGACGTTGCTTTCACGATTTGACAAGAATCTTTTCTTTTTAATATAGAAATTAAGGATGTGTTCATGCTTTTTAAATTTATTTTTGTACTTTTTGTTTCTTTTTGCTTTTCCCCATCGTTTGTTATTGTTTTGTTGTTTTAAAAAGATGATTGATTAGGGATCTAATTCTAGAAACATCCTGAGATTTCTCAAGCTGAATGTGTGCTCAGTAAGTACTGGGCTATTATTGTTTTAAGGCTGCCCTATGTACCCAAGACTGGCCTAAAAGTTGCAGCAATCCTCTTGTTTCTGCATCTTGGGGCTAGAATTGTAAACTCTTAACACATTCAATTATTTTTACTATATTTGGAAATGAAAATTATTTTCTTTTTATTTCTACTCTGGGGATCTTGAGCACACATTACCAAACTAACTATCTAATATAACTAATTCCATTAACTTGCATGACTTTATAAGATTGTGAACAAATACCTTCAGTGTAAAACAAAGAATGACCAAAAGAACTAGGTGTAACTATTCAAAGAAAAAATGTAATAAGCACACAACATTTATTTTTCCTTTGTGTTAGAGTATTTATTTTCCTAGGAAAATTTCATACTACTGAAAACTCTTTGATGACCTTACAAGACCAGATCAAAATAAAATTGATTTTCCACAGTTGAAAAAGATTGATAATGTTTCTGTTTGTTTCCACCCTCCTGAATTTGATGACTTTCCATATAAAATGAAAATTTAAATGAAACTGGGATGAATATTTTTGGAATCCCACTCAAACACTCATTTTTTTAATTTTAAATGATCATTTTATTATTTACATGGATGTGTGCATGTATATGAGTGTCTGTGTGTGCATGTGCATATATGTGTGTGTCCCTGCATGTATGTGTGTATGTCCCTGTATGTGTGTGTGTGTTTGTGTATGTTTGTGTGTATACATATGACACTTTTGTAGGTGAATTCTGAGGGCAGAAGAGGGCTTTAGGTTTTCAGAAGTGGTAGTTACAGTAACTAGTGAACTGCCTGATCTGGATGCTGGGAACTACCCTCAGGTCCTTTGTAAAAGCAGCCAGAGCTCTTGACAGTTGAGCCAGCCCATCACTGTAGTCCAGGTTTTTAGTGTGGGTTTATAGTAAGATTCTTACACTATCATTAGTATCATTTTTACTTATGTAAAGAACTTCCTGATGTCAAGTAACAGCGTGTCTCTTTGGTATGGGAAACTCTGATCGTTCATTTTTAGTTTGATTTTGAGGCCATAAAGAAAAAGATCTGGGGAGATAGTGAAGGCTTTCTGTTCTCAAAACCCCAGAATCTAAAGTACTGGGGATGAAACTTTCATGAGCTTCAACTTTAAATATTCATCACGTAAACAGAAACTGTTGTTTGGGGTACTTATGATAGCAGAAATGTATCTGTCTTCCCTATTAAAAGGAAAGATTTTGTAAAATTTTAAACACTTGCTAAATTATTAAATAATTGTGTAGTAAGTGGAGACATTATAAGTAATAAAATTCTTTCCTCACTAATAGTTTGTTCACAGCAGTGAGTTATTTTTTAAATTACAAAAGTTCCTCTTCTGGTTGGAGGGTGGCTCTGAAGTCGATGGCACTTACTGCATCTGCAGAAGTCATGGGGCCAGTTCCCAGTACTCTGCCATTTTTAACTCCAACCCTAAGGGATCCGATGACTTCTCTGTCCTCTGAGAACATTGAACTTTGAGGTACACACACTTCACACACACACACACACACATAAACACATAAACACACACACACACACACATACACACACACACACACACACACACACACACACACACACACACAATTGAAATGAACCTTATAGGGAAAACACTTTACAAGATACTACCATGGGTTATCTTTATAGCCTGTAGTGCACACGCTCATTGGAACTAATAGACCAAGACTCACCTGAAAATTTGAGCCATACAAATCCCTTAACTCCTTTATGGAGTTTTTACACACACAGGCCTGTATATACTGTCCCATCATTACATGAATGTTTTTACAAGATTTCCCATTTACTGTCTCTGTCTCTCATGACAGAGCTAGAGAATCCTCAGAACAAGTGACTGATTGCTAATCTTTTTCATATCATTTTTTACTATCTCTAATTTTTTTTTTAGTTTTAAAATTTTATTGTTTAATCTTTTTTTACAATCCAGAGTTTATCCTCCTCCTGGTCCAGCTTCTGATTGTTCCACATCCCAAACCTCCTCCCCCAACCCCACTTCATCTCCAAGAGGATGTCTCCACCTCCCTACACCCATCCCACCATACCTCCCCACTCCCAGGGGCCTCAAGTCTCTGGAGATTTTGTTACATCTTCTCGGACTGAATCCAGATATGGCAGTCCTCTGCTGTATATATGTTGGGGGCCTCATATCAGCTGGTGTATGCTGCTTGGTTGGTGGCTTGGTGTCTGAGAGATATCAAGGTTCCAGGTTAATTGAGACTGCTAGTCTGCCTATTGGGTCGCCCTCTCAGAAGGTTTCCAGAAAATCACTCCAATTTTGGTGGAACAGCCCTTCTCACCTAATCCATTTTCTAATATTACCATAGTAAATTAAGGCATTGGAGTGCACAGCATAAGTACTGACCAGTGATTTCTTTGATTTTGATGTTGTAATTCTTGGTTAAGGAGCTGTATTTGTTGATATGTCTTTGTGTCTCCTTTTATCAGTGTTGTCATGTATGATGTGTAATAGTATCAATTATGCATGCATTCATATTGTTTCTTCACTGAAAATGATGTGCCACCACCTATTGTATCCTCTCAGCTTCTTACAGCTTTTCCCTAATCCAACCACAGGGGTCAAGAGCTTCTGTCCATTGGCTGGGTGGAAATATCTACATCTGACTCAGGTGCTTGTTGGGCATTTCAGAGGACAGTCATGATAGGCCCCTTTATGTGAGCACATCATAGCATCAGTAATAGTGTCAGGCCTTGGGGCCTTCCCTTGAGAGCTGGATCCCAATTTGGGCCTGTCGCTGGACCTCCTTTTCCTCAGGCTTTTCTCCATTTTCATCCCTGCTGTTCTTTAAGACAGAGTTTTTAGCTGTGGATGGTAACCCCATCGCTCTCCACTTGATGCCCTATCTTTCTACTAGAGGTGGACTCTACAAATTCTCTCTCCCCACTGTTGGTAATTTCATCTAAGGTCCCTCCCTTTGAGTCCTGAGAGTCTCTCACCTCCCTGGTCTCTGGTACATTCTGGGGGATCCCCACCTCCTACCACCTGAAATTGCCTGTTTCCATTTAAACATCGTATCACCCCTACTCTTCTTTCTCCCATAATGCAGCTGGAGACTCCATGGGGTTATGGGTTAGGTACTAAAATTCTTCATATTATTTCATAGCATTGGCATCAAACAATTCACAGAAAAGGCCTTTTTCAAATGTCTTTCTAAATCAACTTACAGTCCTGATGACTGTTTATTGAAACAAATTTCATGTCATTACATCAAGCATGAAGGGCACACATAGGGGCTCTAGGAGGAGCTGGCATTAGTGGATCTAATGCTGGAAAATGCCACTTGGCCAATCTAAGAGAAAACAGCTGGCAAGCAACCCTCAGCTTCAAACTCTGTCATTTTTCCAAGGGTAAATGGAGAATGAATTAAAGCACTGAAGTCTACTAAAGCAAGAATAACTAAAACATGTAAATTATTCTTTCCCCCCTTCTTGTCAACTAAATAGGCATGGTTTTATAAACGTAGCTTAATCCAAAAAGCAGATGTAGTTTTTCCCAAGGATACAAGATGCAGCCAACTGGCTCATATGGTACCTTCCCTCTCCAGCCTTATTGGAAGTGGCAGGTTGAAAGACCTCAGGATTATAGTGGCAAGACAATGATAGAGTCAAAGAATGAAGTTCTAATCCTTTGTAGGATATAGTACAAAAAAATGTGCGAGGGTAGAGATTGGAGGAGCATTTAGGTGAAAAGTGGATGGTATGTCTGGACCAGCAACTGCAGTGCAGTGAAAGGATGCTGTGTGCACTTAACATCCCCAAGTATGCAGGAGAAGGAGGTGATGTACCAAACCTGTCATCGTCCACTGAACACACTCATTAGCCATCTCTGTCCTCCCACTGCCTCCTGCAAACAGCAAAATCCCACACCACACAGAGGTCTGTCCTTTCCTGAGGTGATGTGTCAGGCAGGGCAGGGCAGGGGGGACTGCTTGTTAAGTCTATTGACTTTTCTGGTTGGGGATTTGGTGTTAATGTCTATATGTGGGAGAAGGTGTCATTTGTTTTACTGCAGTCACCACATAGCACCCTGCTTGCTGTTCACTGAATTCACTTTGGCTTAAACACAGGAGTGTGATCTTCAGATGACTGAGCACAGCATGCCTGCAGAACAGTTTTCAAGGCCCGAAGGTATCCTATGTTGAGTGTGCCATCAAGGGCTGGAGAGGTGGCTCAGGGTTAAGAGCATGTGCTGACTGCTCTGACAAGCATATTTTGCTTCCCAGTGCTCGTGCTAGACAGCTGACCATACATCGTTTTGAAACAAATAAAATAAATATAAAAATAGCAAAAAGGTAGCACCAACTTTAGGCTCGTTGGGATTTCTATTTCCCTTTTTACATTTTAAGATTACATTATATCATCTAAAGAGTACATTCCTATTTGGTACATATTACATAGTTGATGAATAAAAGCCATAATTATTAGTTTAAAAAAGGTGTTACTGTTACCTTATGAGGAAGAAGCAAGCCACATGGGGCTCTGTTTTAGTTCCGTTTACAGGACAGCTCCCTGCTCCTGCCCATGTCAACTAGCATTACACACACATAACAAGGCTCCACACACTCACCAGATTTTCATTTTTGTTCATTTTTCTTTGTTTTCTGGTACTAGGAACTGAATCCAGGCACGTTTATATAGTCTGCAAGCTCCCTACCATTGAACTATATTCCTAGACATAGTTTCAGTTTTAAAATTAATGTTATTACTTTTCAGATATTTTCTCAATATTAGATTTTAAGCCAGGCATGACAGCCCATGTTTGCAACTGTGGCACTTGGGATGTTGTAGTGGGCAGATTGTCCTGAGTTTAAAACAAGTCAGGGCCACGAGTGAATTCCATGTGAGCCTTGCCTACTAGATGAGCCTCTGATTCAAAAACAAACAAACAAACAAACAAACAAACAGTTTTGTTTTAGTTATATTTCTGTCTTATGCTATATCCTATAAAACTATAACTACAATTTATTTTTATCTTCTAACTATCTAGCATTTTCAGAGAAGATTGGCAGCATCCTACATCCTTTCAGTTAATTAAGAAGTTAATTATTTCTGAAGATACATTGTGACTGCATGAGACTTCCGGTGTCTACAACTGTCATAATTTTGACAGTTGTTGACAGAACTCACTGAGTGGAACTTTGTTCTTCTGTTTAAAATTCATATTTTTCTCTGTTCCATGAACAAATAATTCCTACAATCGTTGACATTAGGAATAGCCATCTTTTTGAATGAACCCTAAATTATTCTTCTTCTTCTTCTTCTTCTTCTTCTTCTTCTTCTTCTTCTTCTTCTTCTTCTTCTTCTTCTTCTTCTTCTTCTTCTTTTTTTTTTTTTTAGCCTACAGCACCTGGTATTCCCAGGCGGTCTCCCATCCAAGTAATAACCAGGCCCAACCCTGCTTAACTTCCTAGATCAGATGAGACCGGGTGCCTTCATGGTGGTATGGCCGTAGGCAAACCCTAAATTCTTAACCATTGTAAATGTGGTATTTTCTATGCTTCAACAAGTGAATTGTGTATGTGGTATGTTTTATGCTTCAACAAGAGAATTATGGAACTACTACATAGGAGTGTCTCAGAATATTGATTTTAGTTGAATAAGATAAAATTTATATGATTATAAGAAAGGTCAATGATACAGAAATAGATGGGTTTTTAAATCCATATTTTCAATGAATGTAGTGCCTACTGAAGCAAACCATAATATTTCAGTATTTCTACAAGGCTCTTACTTGGATTAAGGCCAAAGAAATGCCTACAGTTATAGAATCATTGCTACTAATAAGAGTTTAGAGATACTGGGTATTAATTTTTTTCCTGTAAAAAGTCAGCTGATAGCATGTGTGTTGCTGTGATGTGGATATCAGTTCTAGTTCAGAGGTAAAGGGAAGAATCTAGAAGCCTGCAGTAGGAAAGATTCTAGAGATATTTATCATGATGACAGACCAATTTTTTCAAAATAAAAAAGAACCTATGTTAAATAATTTTAGCAAGGTTGATGATTTAAGCACACAAAATTCTAAGTTACATAAAAATGATTAAAACATAAGCTTAAAATTGAAGCTGCTTTGCTCCTCTGAGGTAAAGAGTTCACATCTCTAAGATTATTTAGCCAAATGTTTTGGAGAATAAGAGTTTGGATGAAGGTAACAGATTACATTGAAACCTGTGTAAAGTGTATGGTCCCAAAAAAGAGAGAGCTAACATCAATGACAATTGAACAACATAAACAACATAGAGATAAAAGTCTTCACTTAATATCTTACAAGTGATTTCCTGTTACATATTTTTAAACTGTGGTTAATTGTTCTAGAAACATTGATTATCTCATGATTCTAGGTTTCCCTGTGAGAGATCCAACTAAATCTGCCCCTTCAGTGCCTACCTCCAGGATGATCATGAGTCTGCATTAGCTAATGGTAGAGGGATGCTATCCTTCCCAGAGCACAACTGTTGTGCATCTGCCTACCACATCTGCCTCAACTAAAATGTCAGATACAAGCTGAGACTGCAATAGAATTGGATCACTGAGCAGGTCCTTGGGGTGGGAGAGGAACTTACCTCACAGTATTTAAATTGTTTCCTAACGCTTTCCAATGATGCTCATCTGCCTTGGAAAGACCTCAACTAAGGTTCTCTCATTTGTGGAAGCATCTAAGTCCCACTTAATCTATCTTCTCCCAGTCCAGGCACAGGAACATCAACCATTCTCCAGTCCTCCCTCAGAGCCTCCCATGATGGACTGCAAACCTCCCTTCATTGTCTTAACAACCTTGGTATCTCACAGTCCCCATGCTGTGGCCTCCTTTCTTACAGAGTCCATACATCTGGCTTTTGTCTTTCAGAATTCTGCCAAGTGATTTCATGCAGGAGGCCTCGTCCATCCACTCATGTGCATGGGTACACAGATATACATGTAGTCCATCCATTCATGTGCATGGGTAGAAAGATATACATCCACATATGCACAGTGGGCTCCCCACCCCAACCCCATGAGTGCACACACATGCATGAGTGCACAGGGACACACACACACACACACAAACACACACTCATTTCCTCTCTCACCAAGAATCATTCTTCAAATTTTTAAAAAATTTTTAATATTTTTTATTATGTATTTTCCTCAATTACATTTCCTCAATTACATTAATCTCTCTTCTCCCAGTCCAGGCACAGGAACATCAACCATTCTCCAGTCCTCCCTCAGAGCCTCCCATGATGGACTGCAAACCTCCCTTCATTGTCTTAACAACCTTGGTATCTCACAGTCCCCATGCTGTGGCCTCATGCATCCCAATGCTATCCCAAAAGTCCCCCATACCGCCCCCCCCCACTTCCCTACCCACCCAGTCCCATTCTTTTGGCCCTGGCATTCCCCTCTATTGGGGCATATAAAGTTTGCAAGTCCAATGGGCCTCTCTTTCCAGTGATGGCCTACTAAGCCATCTTTCGATACATATGCAGCTAGAGACAAAAGCTCCGGGGTACTGGTTAGTTCATCATGTTGTTCCAACTATAGGGTTGCAGATCCCTTTAGCTCCTTGGGTACTTTCTCTAGCTTCTCCATTGGGAGCCCTGTGATACATCCAATAGCTGACTGTGAGCATCCACTTCTGTGTTTGCTAGGCCCCGGCATAGTCTCACAAGAGACAGCTATATTTGGGTCCTTTCAGCAAAATATTGCTAGTGTATGCAATGGTGTCAGCATTTGGAAGCTGATTATGGGATGGATCCCTGGATACGGCAGTCTCTAGATGGTCCATCCTTTCATCACAGCTCCAAACTTTGTCTGTGTAACTCCTTCATGGGTGTTTTGTTCCCAATTCTAAGAAGGGGCATATTGTTCACATTTTCGTCTTCATTCTTCTTGAGTTTCATGCGTTTAGCAAATTGTATCTTGTATCTTGTGTATCCTAAGTTTTGGGCTAATATCCACTTATCAGTGAATACATATTGTGTGAGTTCCTTTGTGATTGTGTTACCTCACTCAAGATGATGCCCTCCAGGTCCATCCATTTGGCTAGGAATTTCATAAATTCACTCTTTTTAATAGCTGAGTAGTACTCCATTGTGTAAATGTACCATAATTTCTGTATCCATTCCTCTGTTGAGGGGCATCTGGGTTCTTTCCAGCTTCTGGCTATTATAAATAAGGCTGCTATGAACATAGTGGAGCATGTGTCCTTCTTACCAGTTGGGACATCTTCTGGATATATGCCCAGGAGAGGTATTCCTGGATCCTCCAGTAGTACTATGTCCAATTTTCTGAGGAACCGCCAGACTGATTTCCAGAGTGGTTGTACAAGCTTGCAATCCCACCAACAATGGAGGAGTGTTCCTCTTTCTCCGAATCCTCGCCAGCATCTGCTTTCACCTGAATTTTTGATCTTAGCCATTCTGACTGGTGTGAGGTGGAATCTCAGGGTTGTTTTGATTTGCATTTACCTGATGATTAAGGATGTTGAACATTTTTTCAGGTGCTTCTCTGCCATTCAGTATTCCTCAGGTGAGAGTTCTTTGTTCAGTTCTGAGCCCCATTTTTTAATGGGGTTATTTGACTTTCTGGAGTCCACCTTCTTGAGTTCTTTATATATATTGGATATTAGTCCCTTATCTGATTTAGGATAGTTAAAGATCCTTTCCCAATCTGTTGGTGGTTTTTTTGTCTTATTGATGGTGTGTTTTGCCTTGCAGAAGCTTTGCAGTTTCATGAGGTCCCACTTGTCAATTCTCGATCTTACAGCACAAGCCATTGCTGTTCTATTCAAGAATTTTTCCCCTGTGCCCATATCTTCAAGGCTTTTCCCACTTTCTCCTCTATAAGTTTCAGTGTCTCTGGTTTTATGTGAAGTTCCTTGATCCACTTAGACTTGACCTTAGTACAAGGAGATAGGAATGAATCTATTCCCATTCTTCTACATGATAACAACCAGTTGTGCCAGCACCATTTGTTGAAAATGCTGTCTTTTTTCCACTGGATGGTTTTAGCTCCCTTGTCGAAGATCAAGTGACCATAGGTGTGTGGGTTCATATCTGGGTCTTCAATTCTATTCCATTGGTCTACTTGTCTGTCACTATACCAGTACCACACAGATTTGATCACAATTGCTCTGTAGCAAAGCTTTAGGTCCGGCATGGTGATTCCACCAGAGGTTCTTTTATCCTTGAGAAGAGTTTTTGTTATCCTACGTTTTTTGTTATTCCAGATGAATTTGCAGATTTCACTTTCTAATTAGTTGAAGAATTGATTTGGAATTTTGATGGGGATTGCATTGAATCTGTAGATTGCTTTTGGCATGATAGCCATTTTTACAATGTTGATCCTGCCAATCCATGAGCATGGGAGATCGTTCCATCTTCTGAGATCTTCTAGAATTTTTTCTTCAGAGACTTGAAGTTTTTATTATACAGATCTTTCACTTCCTTAGTTAGAGTCACGCCAAGATATTTTATATTATTTGTGACTATTGAGAAGGGTGTTGTTTCCCTAATTTCTTTCTCAGCCTGTTTATTCTTTGTGTAGAGAAAGGCCATTGATTTGTTTGAGTTAATTTTATATCCAACTACTTCACCGAAGCTGTTTATCAGGTTTAGGAGTTCTCTGGTGGAATTTTTAGGGTCACTTATATATACTATCATATCATCTGCAAAAAATGATATTTTGACTTCATCTTTTCCAATTTATATCCCTTTGATCTCCTTTTGTTGTCAAATTGCTCTGGCTAGGACTTCAAGTATGATGTTGAATAGGTAGGGAGAAAGTGGACAGCCTTGTCTATTCCCTGATTTTAGAGGGATTGCTTCAAGCTTCTCACCATTTACTTTGATGTTGGCTACTGGTTTGCTGTAGATTGCTTTTATCATGTTTAGGTATGGGCCTTGAATTCCTGATCTTTCCAAGACTTTTATCATGAAAGGGTGTTGGATCTTGTCAAATGTTTTTCCGCATCTAACGAGATGACCATGTGGTTTTTGTCTTTGAGTGTGTTTATATACTGGATTACGTTGATGGATTTCTGTATATTGAACCATCCCTGCATCCCTGGGATGAAACCTACTTGGTCAGGATGGATGATTGCTTTGATGTGTTCTTGGATTCGGTTAGCAAGAACTTTATTGAGGATTTTTGCATCAATATTCATAAGGGACATTGGTCTGAAGTTTTCCATCTTTTTTGGGTCTTTTTGTGGTTTAGGTATCAGAGTAATTGTGGCTTCATAGAATGAGTTGGGTAGAGTACCTTCTGTTTCTATTTTGTGGAATAGTTTGTGAAGAACTGGGATTAGATCTTCTTTGAAGGTCTGATAGAACTCTGCACTAAACCCATCTGGTCCTGGGCTTTTTTTGGTTGGGAAACTATTAATGACTGCTTCTATTTCTTTGGGGGATATAGGGCTGTTTAGATCATTAACCTGATCTTGATTCAACTTTGGTACCTGGTATCTGTCTAGAAACTTCTCCATTTTATCCAGGTTCTCCAGTTTTGTTGAGTATAGCTTTTTGTAGAAGGATCTGATGGTGTTTTGGATGTCTTCAGGATCTGTTGTTATGTCTCCTTTTTCAGTTCTGATTTTGTTAATTAGGAATGCATTCCCTGTGCCCTCTAGTGAGTCTGGCTAAGGGTTTATCTATCATGTTGATTTTCTCAAAGAACCAGCTCCTTGATTGGTTGATTCTTTGAATAGTTCTTCTTGTTTCCACTTGGTTGATTTCGCCCCTGAGTTTGATTATTTCCTGCTGTCTACTCCTCTTGGGTGAATTTGCTTCCTTTTGTTCTAGTGCTTTTAGTTGTGTTGTCAAGCTGCTAATGTGTGCTCTCTCTAGTTTCTTTTCGGAGGCACTTAGAGCTATGAGTTTTCCTCTTAGAAATGCTTTCATTGTGTCCCATAAGTTTGGGTATGTTGTGGCTTCATTTTCATTGAACTCTAAAAAGTCCTTAATTTCTTTCTTTATTCCTTCCTTGACCAAGGTATCATTGAGAAGAGTGTTGTTCAGTTTCCATGTGAATGTTGGCTTTATATTATTTATTTTGTTATTGAAGATCAGCCTTAGTCCATGGTGATCTGATAGGATGCATGGGACAATTTCAATATTTTTGTATCTGTTGAGGCCTGTTTTGTGACCAATTATATGGTCAATTTTGGAGAAGGTACCATGAGGTGCTGAGAAGAAGGTATATCCTTTTGTATCAGGATAGAATGTTGCGTAGATATCTGCCAGATCCATTTGTTTCATAACTTCTGTTAGTTTCACTGTGTCTTTGTTTATTTTCTGTTTCCATGGTCTGCCCATTGGTGAAAGTGGTGTGTTGAAGTCTCCCACTATTATTGTATGAGGTGTAATGTGTGCTTTGAGATTTACTAAAGTTTCTTTAATGAATGTGGCTGCCTTTGTATTTGGAGCATAGATATTCAGAATTGATAGTTCCTCTTGGAGGATTTTACCTTTGATGAGTATGAAGTGCCCCTCCCTGTCTTTTTTGATGACTTTGGGTTGGAAGTCAATCTTATCAGATATTAGAATGGCTACTCCAGCTTGTTTCTTCATACCATTTGCTTGGAAAATTGTTTTCCAGCCTTTCATTCTGAGGTAGTCTCTATCTTTTTCTCTGAGATGAGTTTCCTGTAAGCAACAAAATGTTAGGTCTTGTTTGTGTAGCCAGTTTGTTAGTCTATGTCTTTTTATTGGGGAGTTGAGTCCATTGATATTAAGAGATATTAAGGAAAAGTAATTGTTGCTTCCTGTTATTTTTGTTGTTAAATTTGGCATTCTGTTCTTGTGGCTGTCTTCTTTTAGGTTTGTTGAGGGATTACCTTCTTGTTTTTTTCTAGGGCGTGGTTTCTGTCCTTGTATTGGTTTTTTTCTGTTATTATCCTTTGAAGGGCTGGATTCGTGGAGAGATTATGTGTGAATTTGTTTTGTCGTGGAATACTTTGGTTTCTCCATCTATGTTAATTGAGAGTTTGGCTGGGTAAAGTAGCCTGGGCTGGAATTTGTGTTCTTTTAGTGTCTGTATAACATCTGTCCAGGCTCTTCTGGTTTTCATAGTCTCTGGTGCAAAATCTGGTGTAATTCTGATAGGCTTGCTTTTATATGTTACTTGGCCTTTTTCTCTTACTGCTTTTAGTATTCTATCTTTATTTAGTGCATTTGTTGTTCTGATTATTATGTGTTGGGAGGTAGTTCTTTTCTGGTCCAGTCTATTTGGAGTTCTGTAGGCTTCTTGTATGTTCATGGGCATCTCTTTCTTTAGATTTGGGAAGTTTTCTTCTATAATTTTGTTGAAGATGTTTGCTGGTCCTTTGAGTTGAAAATCTTCATTCTCATCCACTCCTATTATCCGTAGGTTTGGTCTTCTCATTGTGCCCTAGATTTCCTGGATGTTTTGAGTTAGGATCTTTTTGCATTTTCCATTTTCTTTGATTGTTGTGCCGATGTTCTCTATGGAATCTTCTGCACCTGAAATTCTCTTTTCCATCTCTTGTATTCTGTTGCTGATGCTTGCATCTATGGTTCAAGAATTTTTCCTAGGGTTTCTATCTCCAGTGTTGCCTCATTTTGGGTTTTCTTTATTGTGTCTGCTTCCCTTTTTAGGTCTAGTATGGTTTTGTTCATTTCCATCATCTGTTTGGATGTGTTTTCCTGTTTTTCTTTAAGGACTTCTACCTGTTTGGTTGTCTTTTCCTGTTTTTCTTTAAGCACTTCTACCTGTTTGATTGTGTTATCCTGTTTTTCTTTAAGGACTTGTAACTCTTTAGCAATGTTCTCCTGTAATTCTTTAAGTGAGTTATTAAAGTCCTTCTTGATGTCCTCTACCATCATCATGAGATATGCTTTTAAATCCAGGTCTAGCTTTTCAGGTGTGTTGGGGTGCCCTGGACTGGGCGAAGTGGGAGTGCTGGGTTCTGGTGATGGTGAGTGGTCTTGGAGACAGGCTCTCTCCTCTGAGTTTCAGTGGTTATAGCACTCTCTGCTGACAAGCTCTCCTCTTACAGGGAAGGTGCACAGATATCTGGTGTTTGTACCTTCTCCTGGCTGAAGATTAAGGCCCAAAACAGGACCTTTCCCAGATGCTGTGTTGCTTTGGCAGGTCACAGAAGCTGTCAGCTTCTGTGGTGCACACTCTCACCTGTGCAGACTAAGTTCCTTAGTTCGGTGGAGTCCTGGATCCAAGATGGCGCTCCCTGCTCCTGAGGCAGAGGGCTCCCATGCAGGGCGGACCACTGTCCTCCGGCTGGGAGGGTGCCGGATGTCTGCAGCCCCAAAAGGGTGCTGTCTCAGCGGCTCTGTGGCTCCTGCCAGTCCCAGAAGCTGTCTGCCTCTGTGGTGCACACTCTCACCTCTGCAGACTAAGTTCCTAAGTTCGGTGGAGTCCCGGATCCAAGATCCATTCTTCAATTTTTATTTATCTCAATTATTATTTATCTTCCTCTTCTAATTATACAAACTTGAATTATAATTTTACAGCTATACAAAGAGATGGAGAAAGATTTGTATAAGAATTAAAAACCCTAAACTGAGGCTTCATTTTCTTTTATTATAATTTCCACCAACATTTATTGTATGTTTGCATTTCATTTTTTTAAATCTTCTTGTTCCTATAACCATACACATTTTTAAAGTGAACATCCTTTATGTAGAAAAATTTGCTCAATCAGGAACCTATATGCATAAAAAAATGAATGTTTCTTATAACTCCATAAGGAGGGAAAAGTCTCCCATTCTGGAAGAATTCAGGGCTGAATGGTCTATAAGAACATAAATTCAGAGAAAAGCAATAATGCTTTCAAGCCTGAATTTAGAGGCAAGGGAATGGTGTCGACAAACCTCTGAGGATTCTTCTGTTGCATTTCCTACCTCGCGTCTTAATAACATTCTCTCCCATGATGTTAATTTTGCCTTTGAAGAAATAATACACATAATTTAATTTCCAGTCGTTGCCATGGTGAAAACTCTATCCCCACACTTGTGAATGCTGATGACTGACAGTGTTGTGCTGTCTTCTGATTACTCTCCAGTCTGTTTTAAAGTCCACAGCTGGGAATACAGTCCTCCTAAAGGAAGTATGATAGATGGCCCAGTCAGGGATCAGGAGACTCTGAGCTGGTGAAAGAAGCCATCTGTCTGTGCAGTATCTGTGAATGGGGTCTGACAGAGTAGCAGGAACTCAGCGTTGAGGCAGCAGCTTGCCACCCTCACTTCCAACACACTGACACTACCTTCTGACATAACATCCACACACATGCCTAATTTCACTCATGAGTTGCAGTGACGGTTTAGCAGATCTAATCCATCGCCACATGCTTTTGGCATCTGAGATGCGGCCAAGGACTGATCACCTTTGGAGAATTAAGTAACAGGGGTGGACTATGGAGAGACAAGCCACTCTAAAGCAGAGTAGTGAATGAACTGCTCAGGTCAACACCATTGCAATCAATACATCCTAAAGGTTACTGTGCCTCAGCACATAATGACAGTCAGTTTTGTTTCTCATTCCCCTTTGCTTTAAATTGCCATTATTTTGTACTCAGTATGGGGGTAGGGTGGGAATTATTCTGGTACACTTCAGAGTAAAATCCTATAGATTGTTTTCTGAAAGTCTTCTGTATTTTATCTTTGTATTTATGTCTGTTTCTTATAACATATGTTATAGATCAAAATGAAGTGGATGATATAAATAAGGAGCAAATAGGTAAAACTTTTTCATAAAAATGATAAAATTTCATGATCTGTGATTTTTTTTAACATTTTATTCATTTACTTTGTGTGTGCATACTTGTATGTATGTGTGTGGGCTTATGCCCATGAGGCCCATATGGAAGGCAAAGGACAGCTATAGTACTCTGCTCTCTCCTACCAGCTCTCAGCCCAGAGGCCAAACTTAAGTCATTAGGCTTGGCAAAAAGTTCCTTTATCCACTGAGCTATCTTGGGAGTCCTGTTTGTGATCATTTTAATTGTCTTTTTTATTGGATAGATATATGACTAAAATCGATGCCACTAGAGAGATCCATAAGTGGAAAAAATGCATAGGATAGATGACAATTGGGTGAACAACCCCAGTGGATACGTTTACCATTAACTCCAGCCCCTAAATCTCTAGGAATATCAAGGAAGAGGGATCAGAAGGATTGCAAGACCCAGAAGACCAAGGTTTCTGCTGATACATAGTATCCTCTAGATAGAGCAGGAATGTTACACCCAAGAACTCTTAATAACATGGTTGCTTGAACATGACCAAGATAGTTATAACACCAGCTGATATGTGAATGTGGATATAAAATTTCACAAGGTCTTGCTAGAAGATGAAGAGCTATAGGAAATCAATGGCTGCTAAGAGAGGGAGAATCAGTCTGCTGTAGACCCTAGCTCCTACACAGACTGACCAATCCCAACTTGTCATTCCTGAACACCTGTACTCATCAGCAAAACTAAGTGGACTCTGTGTTGTCTGTGTCTGTATGTGTATGATGCATGTATATGTGTATGTGTGTGTGTGTATAGTGTGATTTATGTGTGTATGATGTAGGTGTGTATGTGTGATGTGTATGTGTGTGAATACAATTATAATTTTAAAAGAAGGGGTCATGAATTTAGGAGAGAGGGTATATATACATATATATATATATATATATATATATATATATTGTGTGTGTGAGTGTGTGTTTCTCTGTGTCTGTGCATGTGTGAGTGTGCTTGAATGTGTGTGAACATGTGTGTTTGTCTGTGTGTGTAGGTGCACACACCTGTGTGTGTGTGAGGGAGAGGAGAGAGGAGAGAGGAGAGAGGAGAGAGAGAGAGAGAGAGAGAGAGAGAGAGAGAGAGAGAGAGAGAGAGTTAGTTGAGTGTGTAAGACATAAGCTCAGGTGCCTGTGGAGTCCAGAATGAGCTATCTGATTCCGTAATGCCCTGATCCTCTGAGCTGTAATCCCCTGTGTGGTTGCTGTGTGTCCCCTGTCATGACGCTGGGGACCAAACTTGGGACTATACATGCTCTTAACCACTTAGCCATCCTTTCAGGCCTTATCGGAATCCCTGAAAGTATGTAATGAGTATTTAAATTGAACAAAATTATTCTTCCAAATCAATTTCTTGATTCTTTTTGTCAATTAATTTTAGGCATTCTGACTCTTTGTTTTTTCATAAATTCAGAATGCTCTTATCTTGCTATATAAAAGTAAGGTTTGAAATTCAACTGGTCACATAGAGTATCTAACCTAAGTGGCAAGATGTAATAGACTCTTCCAAATAAAAATGGTACTTCTTTGTATTGATTTGTATTTGTATTGATATTTGAATATTTCTTCAGTATTTAGAGTTTTAATTTACAACTTACATATATTTTACTGGATGTTCACCCTAGATTTTGAGCCATTTTAAACAATATATTCCATTTTTATATCTACATTTGGTTACTAATATATTGAAGCATAATTTACTTACTCCATATATCCTGACCCTTTCATTATACTTTTCAGTACATGATATTGTCTATGAAGGTTCTATGGGCTTTCTGTGTAAAGCATCATATATTCCACAAGGTCATACCAATATGTTTTCTTTCCAAGCTTTCTTTTGTTTCTCTTTCTTACTGCACAGGCTCAGTCTTTCAGTTTCTGTTGGTTACTTAAAAGACAAACTGAGAATTCAGGAAGAATGGTCCAGGCAGTTTGCAAAGCCTTATTTCTGGGTATGTCTGAGAGGGTGCTTCAGGAAGGCACTAACATCTCTCTGAAGGACCGAATAAAGCACAATTGGAGGACAAGAATTCACTGTTTGAGGACAGCACGCATCTTCTGCTGCAGACATCAAACATGCCTAATTCTTTGGGTTTTGCCTCAGACTGGAACTGAAGTGACAGAGCCCTGAGTTAGCAACTTTCAGAGGCAAACACTCCCAGCACTGCTGGCTGAATCTCCATCTCACAAACCCTGCTGAGAATGTCTCAGCTTCTGTCATCCAGGCTTGCATTCGTTTGTACTCAGTGTATATTAACTGCCACCTTTTAAAAGATATATATATGTATACATACACATATATATATATATATATATACACACATATATAAACATAATGTATAATATATTTAATAGCATACATAATGTATTATATATAGATACATGTGTATAAATACGTATAGTGTATATATATATATATATGATTACCAAATAAAAATTAATTGCAAATTGTGCAATCCTTCTACAATTTTAGAATAATTTAAACACAATAGTATTAACTATTTAAGTGTTTACTATCATTCATGAAACAAGCCACCTGACCCTTGACAGTAGTTTTTGAAAAATTATTTTCTTAAATTGTGGGTTCAGGCGATTGTTTCGGTTGGTTGGGTTTTTTATTTTGTTTTTTGTTTGTTTGTTTGTTTGTTTGTTTAATTCTTCATTTCATAGTGAGCACTTGTGTTCAGTTTCATTCTGAGTCTGTTTAAAATGCATGGATTTAGTGTGTAAGTGGAGATCAGTCAATCACAATGAGACAGATATCTTTTTAATCATATTAATAAATCAGAAGAGACATCACAAGCTCCCCCTATTATGGTTACCTCCTTCAAGCAACAGTATGGGCCAAGACACCTTCTGGCTTTCCTCTTCTCAGTTCTCACCCTGACTGGTTTCCATTCAATTGCTTCTGGCTCAGTTTGTTAGGATCCTGTACGTTCCTGAAAGAGGAACTTAACTGCTTCCCTTGAGACTGTTTGGCATGTAACATGCCTATTTAGTGCTGTGAATTTTGTTTCTAAGCAACACTTTTAGATGGTCCCCACAAATATTGATATTTCATGTTTTAATTATTATCCAATGTAGTGACACTTATTTCTGCTAAGACTCTCTCATAAACACGGAGAAATGTATATACATGCAGAATCCTTTCCAAATGTTTCTCTTCTCTCCCTTTGTCATTTTGCTACTGATTTATAATTAATATTTATATGTAAGAACAAAGTATTTGTGCATTCATTTCTTATAACTGAATTGAGGTTTGTTTTAAAACCCTGGATATGGTTTTAGTATGCATAGCATGTACTCTGAGATTAAAATCTGTCTGTGTTGGTGCTGTGCTCTTATACATGCCTCTTGGTTTGATGCTTCATTATTTCATCATTTTTGGAAGAATTTTACATTCTCTAATTATAGTTATAAATGTGTGTCTCCTTTGTGATCTGCTAATTTTTATTTCACATATTGTATAGCCCTATTGCTCTGTACATCTACACTTAGCTGGTACATTTTGTTGGGTGGTCTTTCTTGACATTTCATATCAGCTGTCTTTCACCCTAATCCAACTTCCTCCAATGTTAATATATGGCATTAGGCTTCTCTAGATTATCTGCAAGATAAGTGGTTTCTATCCTTGTACATTCAATTAATCTGTGTACTTGTTTTCAAACATATGTTTATTAAGAGCATATCACTCTGTTATTTTGAGTCATTTTATTACCATAAATGAATTATTTTGTGCTATTTGAACATGTCTGTTTGATGTGGTCATTATGATGCTGAGGGATTAATCTTCCATCACTTGTGTCTTCTTTATGTTTGTTGTCACCCTAGTTTGGTTCTACAGCAGAGGACAAGTCCTGTGTACCTGAAATAGGGGACTTACTAAGAAGCTTACAGAATCTGTGGTGGAGCTGTCCGACAATGGCTGTCTAAGGGCTGGGACAGCCTGAAAAACCAGAAGTTCCATAAGAAAGCACCTGAAGGGCTTACACAAGAAGGATGCCGAGTGTTTTGAGTCTTGCTGAGGAACCACAAGTTCAAGTCCAGGTTCAAAAGTGGAGGGGCACTTGTATATCTGATATCTATAGGAATAGCGTGTAGCTACTGCAAAAGAGCTGAATGTGTGTGCACAGGAGCATGCCCCTCCACCCAGGTCCTACTGAACCCTGTCCTCTCAGTAAGAAAATATCTTCCTTTACCAGGTAACTGATCATCACAGCAATATCCCTGGTTGCTTTATGAGTTCATATACATAAATTCAAAATAACATTTCTGCCTGTGACGTAAGGATGACAAATCTCCTCACATCCTTTAATGCTTCCCTATTTTAACTTTAATTTTCCTAAGTATTCCTCCGTTCATTAAAATACACATGAGCAGTGTTGAATTCTGTCTGAAATGTGACTCTTAAAAGAGCCATAAGTAAAGAAATTTTCTTGACCTCTATTTTTGCTTTGTGTTTTGCCCTCTCTACCAATATTACTGAATTTTATTAAGTTTTTATCTTTCAATTTACAAAATTCTTTCACTCATTCCTTCACTGTGCATAGTGTCATTTCCATCAAGAGTTCTGATGGCTTTTATTCATGAAGTATGTCTCCATGCCCTCTTGAAGCTAGGGCACATTTTCACACCATATGGCTTCTGAGTTGTCAGCTCTTGATAACTGCCATTTGTGTCTGGCTTTCAGTTTCTGGTGACAGCTGTTATCATGTATTTTTCTCCTGATAGAAACAATTTTTTCTATTGCTGCTTTTATGGTAATTTTTTTGTCTTTGGTCACTCAAGTCGGACTGTGATGTTCGTTGGCGTGGAATACACGGATATGTCCTGTTTGCCATTCATTGAGATTGAGTATTCAGCTTAGACCTCTTTTCTTTGAGAAAATATAAGTTATTCCCTCTTCAAGTATGCTTTTCGGTTTTTTATCTATTATTCAAAAACTCTGATAAAGTGTTATATTATAGTTCTATAGGTCCCCAAGCCTTTAATATTTTGCATGTATATTTATTTGTGTGTATAGGTATAGTACTGTGGTGTGTTTCTGGATGTCATAGGTCAGTTTGTGGGGGAGGGGTTTTTCCTTTATCTTACTGTCCTTGGGAATCTAACTTTGGTTGTCAGGCTTGGTGGCAAGAAGCTTTACCCTGTCTGCCAACTCACAAGCCTTCTTCAAGTTTGGCTTGAGCAAATAAAATCATTCTCTCCCCAGCTGCCCTCTGTTTCTTCTAGATCCTACAATCTGCTTAGCAGCCAGACACTGAGGGGATTTATTGATCGATGTTTTATTAATTGAAGAAGTCTCATTTGTTTTTTCACATCTGTAATTTCTTTACCCCCCCCCCCAATCTCATTTGTATGTCTTAAAATTGTATATAAATATTTTTGGAGGCAATTTCCTAATGGTTGCTTAAAACGTTTACACAAAAATTCTAACATTTTAAACTCATTGCTGGCATCTGTCAATTGCCTTTTTTTTTTCTGGCTTGTTCTCTACAGATGCCTCTCCACGGTTGATGAAAGGATATGTAAATAATTAAAATAAGCAGTAATGTCTTTTCTTTGTTGTAAAATTTATATTTGTCAGTCATAAAATGCAAGAAAATTCCCTGGTAAAAGTTATAGAATACGATGGAATATGTAAATAAAGTATAAGTCTTATCACTACCAGCTTGATAGAAAATTCACTGCTCTGCAGACTTCCTAGACAGGGTCACCATCACTCACTGAATAGATTACAATAACAGCTCCTCTGGTGGTCTCTTCCCTTCTAGCCTTGTCATACTCAGTATTTCCTCAAACCCACCTGGGTGCAATGCTCTAGAATGTTCATATGGTTATGCAATTAAGCTGACTACTAGACAAATACATGAAGCCCTTGTTGAAATAAAGCAAAAGAAAATTGCCCACTTTATGGTTCCTACAGGATATACCTGTGCTTCCCTCTCGGGCAACCTCGTCTACTGCCCTTGTCTGCTGTCCACATCTGTTTCTATAGGGCACATGCCTCAGGTCTCCCTCCCCTCAAGCAGCTCTGGCCTTTCAGTCATCTCAGTGTTCTTTCCTCTGTCAGAAATCCTCACTGTTTGCCTTACACATTTGCTTTTACCTGTAATGCCTGCAAGTATTTCTTCAAAGTTTTACCTTTCAACGACACACCCTTGTCTTGTTTTACTTTGATTTACATTAAATTTATACCCATATGTCTCTTTCTGAATTCCCAATCTGAACTTGCCTTTTATGTTTCATATCACAGCACTAACCCTGTAAAATAATATCCTGTGGACTGTTGTAGGAATCTCTGTGTACTGTATTATAAATGGAACTCCTTTCCACTATCATGTTTTCAGTGTCTGATATGGTGTCCTCATGTCAAATGTCATTCATGATAAATAGCTACTGACCAAATCAATCAGCAATGGACTTTCTATAAATCCTAAAGGAGCAATTGTGCTGATGCAAGTGAACGTGTTGTGCATGTATAAATTATAAATTGCTCAATATGAATAGAAACTAAATTATTCCATTCAAACATTAAATTGTGTGGGAGTGGGAGGTAGAGAGGGGTTTGTGGAAGAGGTGACTGTGTAAGGGATTTGAGTGTCATAGTTAAATTCATGCACAAAATCACAGGTCCACATATCCTCTACACAGCTGTGCTACAAAGGTCTCTGCAAGCATTCACATCCCAGAGAAATCTTCCTGCAAATGCTTCTCTGTGGATCAGTCTCTGAACTCTCACCAGATGCTGAAGCCATTGGCACTTCAGTCATGTACTTCAACACTCCAGAATTGTGAGAAAGAAGTTCCTCATGATTGTAAATAACCTAGACCACAATATTTTGCTATAGCATCCCAGATTGGGTGAGGCATTAAGAAATGAACAAATATTATATTCTGGAATTGTCTCTTCTTTTTTAATAAGAAAATTAGCACCAAATGGAGAGCTCCTCTATAACATCTATAATGTTATGGATTCCTCCTTTACACATAATAGATGAATTAGTGTCTGTGAGTACAGCAAATATCATGTTTCAATCCCAATCTGTCACTGGAAAGGAAGCAAGACAGAGGGAATGGGATGGAGGACTGGAGGGAGACATGCACAATGGGAAGGAAACAACTACCATATAATCAGCAATATTGCTCATGGCAATTAGTATATTCTTATTTAATTCTAGTGATCATAGACCACAGTAGCTGGGAGATGGCTCAGTGGGTAACACATTACTGTGAAAGCTCAAAGACGTGTGATCAGATTCCAGCACCCACAAAAAGCTAAGCGTGATAGTGTCACTCACAGTTCCAGTGTTGGGGTGCAGGCAGAAACAACCAAGCTAGCAAAACAGCACGCAATAGGCTCAGGGAGAGGCTCTGTCTCTGAAGACTAAGGTAGGAAAGCACTGAAGGAGATTTCAGTGGTTTAGAGCCTATGAGAATCATCATTACACTAAGCAGAAAAGTCAGACAAAATGGTTCCATGAGCTGTGGCTTCATTTAAATGGCACTTTTGAAGACACAAAATTGTAGGTCAAAAGCCAGGTAAGTGGTTCTCACAGAATGCGATTAAGGGAAGACAGTGAGGTGCTATAGGACTTCATAGGATTGAAATATCTTAATGATGACCATGTGGTGTGACCTTGTGGTAGACATTGGTGAAAATTATTGAAATTGTACACTTAAATTGGGCTCTCATGGTAAATTTTCCCACAATAAACGACTTGAAAGAAGAGTAAAGCAAAGAAATATCTAAATTTTGTCTCCAAATTTCACAGAAGAAAGACTTTTGAACTCTCCTGTCTCCCTCTCCTTCCCCCTCTCCCCGTCCCCCTCTCCCCGTCCCCCTCTCCTTCCCCTTATCCCCTCTCTCCCCTTATCCCCTCTCTCCTCTCCTTCTCCAGCTCTCCCTCTCTTCCTCCCCAGAGGTATGATATGAACTGACTGAATCTGATCCATGTCGTGCAGGTAACTGTGATCCTCATACACACTATGGTCCTATAGCGGCCAGGTTCTGAGAGATGTGCAGTTTGGGGGAACCACGTTCATTGGAGAGTATTTTGTATGGACTTAAGGAAGATGTAGGCATCTCTACATGAACACTGTCCTTAAACCTAGCAGGTGGGATTTACAAGCGGGGTCAGCTGTTTTGAATTATGATGTACGTTACTTTTCAGGTCACAAAGCACCTCTTCCAGAAACTGTTCCACAGATGCTTTTGAGTTATATTTTCTTCAAGTACAATATTTCATTGATTCTTAATTAAATGTTCATAAGACTCGAATTGAAGTTAACTTGAAATTATATGTTTTATATGAATTCTGAGAGCATTCAGAGAACTGTGGAACAATGTAAAAAACAAATTATTTCAAACTCTTTTCTACTATAACACATTCTGCACCAAGTGTTATTAGCCTTTCGTCAGTAATGAGCTCAGCCATTGAAATCCATTAGCATTGCTAACATTACACAAAAAAATGTAATAATTAGTTTAAGCTCCTCTTTAAAACATTATTTTTATACATTGCTTTGTCCAATTAAGCAGTGAATTTTCTAGAAACCTTAACATCTTGAGGACTGGTGGGAATGTTATGGATACGCCTAATGAAACGTTTCACAATTTCAGGATAATACTGTGTTCTAAGAATTCTATCTTGACAATTTCAGAGAATTAGAAAAGAAAAATACAAGGAAATAACGAAAGCAGCAATGAGAGTTTCTGTGTTAATCACGGTGAGGATATTGGTCTTTCAAATGAACCGGAATACTGGACCAGTCCAGAATGCATGAATTACACTTGCACACTGTCTGCTTTCTTCAGGTTGAAACTCGTATGCTAGGAAAGGAACCATTTCATTAACACTACCGTGATGTTTCTATACAGTATCTTTTCTTTTTTGTTTTCTGTTTATTTTCTAGGTTTAGATCCTGATTGCAGCCTTCCTCCATCCTCTTCCAGTCCCACCCTTACAAATCTCTCCCTGGTATCTTCTCCCCCTATTCTCAAGGAAGAAAAAGACTTCTCTTAGGTTCCACCACTGTTACCACCATCACGACCACCACCCCCACCACCACGACCATTACCACCACTACCACCAGACATCTAGTTACAGCAGGACTAAGTGCATCCTCTCCCACTAATTCCCAACCAGTCAGTCCATCTGGTGGAAGGGGATCCAATGGTAGGCAACAGAATTAGAGGCAGCCCCTGGTCCAATTGTTAGGGAATGGAACTGCACATCTGCTGAAAATGTGTACGGGACCTAGGTCTAGCCCCTGCATACTCTCTGGTTAGTGGTTCAGTCTCTTTAGCCCCTATGGGCCCAGGTTAGTTGATTCTGTATGTCTTCTTGTAGTGTCCTTGACCCCTTTGCTTACTCAATCCTACCACCCACTCTTCCACAAGACTCTCCAGGCTCTGCCTGATGTTTGGCTGTGGATCTTCACATCTGTTTCCATCAGCTGCTGGATAAATCCTTTTAGGAGACAATTATGCTAGGATCCGGTCTGTATGCATAACAGAGTATCATTAATAGTGTCAAGGGCTGCCTCTCTTATGTGGTATGGGTTTCAAGTTGAGACAGTCCTTGGTTGGCCATTCCCTCAGTCTCCTCCATCTTTTTATCCCTGTGCACTTTATAAGAAGACTTTGGGTTATAGGTTTTGTGGGTAAGTTTATATCCCCCTCCCTCCACTGGGAGTCCCACCTGGCTACAGAAGACTTAACTTAGTCTCCATATCCCCAGCCAGTAGGAATCTCATCTAGGGTCACTCCCATGGACTCCTGGGAGTCTTCCTAGTTTCAGGTCTCCAACTAGTCCCAGAGATAATCCATATGGATTTTCATTCTCTCTCTAGCCCTATACAGCCCCTCCCCTCCTCATACCTGATCTCTATCCCTGTTCTTATCCTAACTCCTTCTTCTACATAGTACCCTCTCTTGATGCACCTCTATTGACTTTCTTCTCAGAAAGATTTTTTTCATCCTCCCTTGGGCCCTCCTTTTTATGTAGTTTCTTTGGTTCTGTGAATTGTAGCATGGTTATCCTGTACTTTAATGGCTAATGTCCACTTATAAGTGAGTACATACTATAGATGCCTTTCTGGTTCTGTGTTAGTTCACTCAGGATGGTATTTTTGTAGTTCCATCAATTTAACTATAAATTTCACGAATTCCTTGTTTTTAATAGCTGAATATTTTTCTATTGTATAGCTGTACCATGACCATCCTGAATATGTCCACTCTAGTATTTTTTTTTCTTTAATTTTTTTCATTGTTTAGAGAGACATGTAATTAAGGATGACCCCAATCTCCTTATAAAGAACAGGAAGGCCCTGAAACCTTAAACCTTTCCATCTTTCTTCTACAGTGTTGAGACTACAGGTATTCACTGCCTCTAGTGATGGGCATCTAACCCAAGCCTTCATGAATGTTAAACAATACTCCACCAACTGAGATATCTTTCTAAACTTCTTATTCTCTCTCTCTCTCTCTCTCTCTCTCTCTCTCTCTCTCTCTCTCTCTCTCTCTCTCTTCCTAAGAAACTTTGTCATTTTGGCCTTTGTTTCAAACAGAATTTTGTTGTAATTATTAGAAACAAATAATATCATTAAAATATGTGTTCTACAATCCTTACAGAGAAATGGAAGGAATATCTACAATTAGTTTGATGCAGAAAATATCACCTTTCCTTATTACTCTACTGCTTGCTATCTACACCAGTGGTTCTCAAAGTTCCTAATGCAGATCCTTTAATACAGTTCCTCATGTTGTGATAACTCCCAACCAAAAGAAATTCTTTTTGTTGCTGCTTCACAACTGTAATTGCTATTGTTAAAAATCATAATGAAAATATCAGTGCTTTCCAATGGACTTATGTGACACATGTGAAAATTTGTTTGTTCCAAGGGATTACAGCCCACATGTTGAGAACCACTGCTCTAGACAGACAGACAGACAGACAGTTATATTCTTAATATTCTTCCCACCACTATAGCTAAAGGCTCATCAAGTGAAACTAAAGTGTATTACATTTAGCTCATAATTTTTTAGGTTCTGGACCAAAAATATAGGCCCATTCCTTTGAGCCTGAGGTAGGTTTTCAGGATGATAAACCTGTAGAGTGCTAAACAGAACATGCTGCTTCAATCACCTCTAAGGTAAGGAGCTGGGGACCAATAAGTTTCTTATGAATGATCATCAATTTGAAGCATTTACAATTTTAAACTGACCCACATGCTCACACACACCATACCTATCAAAAAGGTTCCCTCCCTTGGGGACCTGTTACCTAGAAATTGGAAAATTAAGCAACCAGGAAAACTTACAGACATATGAAAAATTTGCTATGGGATTTGGTGATTAAATGTGCTCTTGGGTTTTCACTCCTATCTTACCACAATAATGGACATGTGAGAAAACTATGATTCAAACTCTTACTAATGTGGCAAAAATTTTTAGAGTAGTTTTGATATTTACAAATAAACTGCTATTTGATTTTATGTATGGTCTATTTATGCTCTGTCCCTGCCTCATTTCCATGGGAGAAAATATATTTGATGACTGCACATTCTTCTACAAGGCAGAGTGCACATAGTTCATATGAATCACTTGAAAACACTTTCCTGTGTACAGCCCAGGGCATTTACAGGTCAGCCTGGTCATGCAGTCTTCTACATAGAACTAGGTGGCCAATAAATTATCTATGAGTGGCATTAAAATATCCACCGTAAAAGACCAGATGGCTCAGCACATTGGCGATTCATTAGCTAGTTTCCATTTTTCACTGTACAGAATGACTAAAGTCAGTGTCATGTACCATCTGCCATAGGATAAGGGATGGGGATTAGTGGGCTTAGTCTTGTCCATATAGACAGATGCCTATGTGGAGGGATGAGCCTCATTCCACCTACAAATTGTTTATGTCTCTTTTAATAAAAAGTTCTCTTAATTGTATCTCTGAATACTGTGATAACAAAGTCTGACAAAAGTATGTTAGGAAGAAAATAAGTTCCATATAAGGCAGTCAACTCTTGAAGCAGCCAGTCACATCTACAGTCAGTAGAAGAGAGAATGGATGCATTGCATGCCTGTGCACACTGCACACTCACCATTCTTACACAGGTCAGAATCTCTACTTGGGAAATGACACCCACAGTACAAGGGTCTTTGCACCCTAAAATAACCAGGAATATCTCCCATAGTCATAACTAAAGGGTAGCCTGATCTAGACAGTTTCTCACAGACAGTTACCCATATGATTTCAGATTGTGTTTTAAGTTCAAAATTAACATGAGCCAGCACATATGTAAAGTACAAAATTTAACGGTGATTGAAGAAATTTGCAGGTTACAGTCAATAAAGTATGAGGAGCAAGTCACATGACTTCTAAGCTTTCCATTTCAAAAGAACTCACCTATTTTTCCACACAACCCTCTGGAACAACGAGTAACTTTTTACTAAGAATAAGGAATGGATGCTTGCCTTTCAAACATCTTAATAAAGGAAATTCAACAAATTGAATTCATCATTGTTCAATTTATATTCAGAATACATAAAATATCTTAATGATATATTGGACATATGAATAATATATTTTAAAAGTTTTAAATTTTATTGAATGATTAGTTAATATTTTAAAAGGTGTGATTAGTAAGAAGATAGGATAAGAGGATAAGAGAACTGAAAAAGTTTATGACTTTCTTCCATCCCTCCCATGTCCTCTTCTTCTAACCCTTCCCATGTCCCCTACCACTAACTCCATCTAAAATGCATGATATATACATATACATATATATGATAGATTTTATATATTTATATATTATATACTGCATTACTACTTCATAACTGTAATTTTAATGATATTATGAATTATAATGTGAATATTTGATATGTAGGATATCTGCCAAGACCAACAAATTAAGAAATTCTGGCTCAAAAAGAAATTAATCAGAGCATTGCCTGATCCTAACCATGCCACAAGCTAAAGAGTAAATCATACCATATATACAATATATAATATATATTACATTTATATATAAACATATATATTAAAATATAAATTTTTATATGTAAAATATGTGTATCATCTCTTTTAAAGCAGAACAGAAACATTTGTGTATTTTCATAGCAACTTTAAAAAAATAACTTACAAATGTATTAATACTTTAAGTTAACTTTTATAGTAAAATAGTATAAAACAGTCTAAGTATTACTTTAATATGAAAAATCTCAAGAATGATAATCTATGAGTCTACTTGATTTTCAGATGTCTAATTAACACATCAAAAGTTCTCATGTCATTAAAAACAATCAAGTAATCTTATCAAGAAATGCATAATAAAATAGCTAGGATATATAAATTATTTATTTTAATTTACATACTTATTTCTGTCTGTGGCATATTTGAACCACAAGCCTCTTTCTCTCTTTAACTCTATCTCAGTCTACTTTACAAGCAAGTCTAATCCCACTAAATATCATTTTTTCTTTGTATTTTCAGCATCATGTTTTTCATAGACTACCCGCAAACTGAAGGGCTTCAAGCTAGAGAAATTTCATAATTCTTTTTCTTTAATTTGATGAACTGATAAATTAAGATTAATGTATTACTCAACCTTAATTCTTGACTTTCTCCTTAGGGTTAGAAATAATTTTAATTTTTAATTTGTGGTAATTGAGCTGATACCTGGATTCCTTGACTATTATATGGCTCTAGTAGCCTTGCAACTCCTGTGAACCACCAAGGGGTTTCTCTTACTCCTTATCTTACTTTTGGGTGTTCTGCTGAGGAGCTACCTCAGTTTTGGAGAGGGTCTTGAGGAAGGGGTGTTTGGGAGCAATGGAAGAAACAACTCAAAGTTATTGATGTGTGCAAGCTGATAGCTTTGTGGTCTGCTGGAGATAGCACTCTAGGTAGCTTATGGGTTGTTTGACCAAAGTCAGAAAAACTTGCTAGAAAGATCCTAAAAGAGCTGTAATAGCTCACTAGATAGCTTTTGGATTTTACAACCAGAGTCAAAAAACCTGCTAGGAAAAAAATGTAAAAGAGCTATGATAGCTCTGTAGATATCTCAGCTAATTTAAGACCAAAACCCAGTCTTTTGTTTGCATATCAATTCAGTAATTTATCCCAGATTCCCATTTGATTATCCCATGAATCAACATCTTATGACCTTAGTGCCCTGATTCTGAGAAAAAGAATCAACAAAGTATACTAAGTATATTTTTAACATAGCAAATCCTATGCTGTTTGCTTGGCATAGAGATTATGATTACCAAATCTAGAGATAGAGTCTATTTTTATGTGAAAATGTGAGCTTTCTGTTTTCCAAGTCCTTCACTGCCTAAGCTGGCTGTCATGGAACTTGCTCTGTACAAACCTTAATCTCAGAGAACTTCCTGGCTTTGTATAAACAAACAATAAATTTAGCTAGGTGGGATCCTGCCCTGATATTACCATTCCCTCACTTCCTGGTACCTCTAATACTTGAACCATGAGCCTTGTTTTTTAACTATTACTTTCCCTTTACTGACTCCTTAATGCAGCTGCCTCTATTATTTCATGTTTGTGAAGCCCCTCATTCAGTTTATATTGCATCCTTATATTTTCATAATTGAGAAGTCTTGTTTATATATTCTTGAACTCATGTTTTCAGAGTTCTTTCCCACAGCCTTAAGGGCTGTCTTGAAGGTCACAACATTACCATTTTACTGACACACTCTTGCTTTCTAGACGCATGCTGTTTCTATTTATCATGGAGTCATTAACTTTGGCAGAGAGAGCACTCCCTGATAAACTTGACAGGGAGAACATTCCAAGGAACATGAAAAATATCTACATTATTATTCAAACAAGCCTTATGTCTACAGCAACCATAACCTCTTATGGACACCCACTCATAGCTGGTTCTGCTCCAGGGACAAGAAATGTATTACACAGTCTTTTCTTTGGCCATGCTGGGCCTGACAATGCTCCATCTCCACAATTGGTATTTCAAAAGCCTTGTCATCGTGATTTAAAATCCTCATAGTCATTGTTTCCTTGAGTATCATGTTATCATGGGTAAGCAAGAAGTTTATGTACTACTGAAGAAAGCAGATTCTCAAAGAGGCAACTTAAAATGTTAAACACTCACTTTGTAGCAAACAGTCCTAAGAGGGTTTGCAGTGATTCTCACCTGTCCTAATGCTGAAACACTGTAATATACTTCCTTAAGTGGTGGGGATCCCCAACCATAAAATTGTTTAATTTCTGCTTTGTAACTTTAATTTTGCTACTATTATGAACAATAATATTTGATATGCAGTTTATCTGATGAGACCAGTGGCTTAGAGAGAAAATCAAAGAACTGAATGACCATAACCTGATCACAAGTTAAAGGATAAGTGGGACCTAAATTCAATTAGCTGTCCCTACTTGGCCCCAATTCTTGTTAATTGGTTTGATTATCTACCTCCTTTCTCAAACACTCAACCTGATTTGAGGTCTACAGAGAATAACCTTTTAACTGTCTATCCCATCACATCAATAATAATCAAATACATATAATTATTTGATCATTCCTGGGATGTGTCCTGGATAGAACACTGTTTTCAAAGTTGCCTCAATAAAAGCCCATTGACCCCAAATCCTGTGGGACTCTCGTCTTTTTCCAGTCACCACCTCACCTGTTCTTGCAAGGTATTCTGATCTCCTAGCCTCTGGCTTCCTCAAAATCTACTCTCTTGGCCTTCTTCTATGTCCTTTGACTCCTTGTGGAGGTATGCTCAGGAGACATCCTAGTATTTGACAAACTGTCCAGCTTCTAAATGATCTTCCAATCTTATTAAGAGTCTCTTTGTTTTTTGAAGTGAGCAGTTCCTTAATTCTACCAAGACTCCTTTAGATGACAGAGCCTCTTGGCAATTTCAATTTTATCATGGAGGCTATTATCATATTCACATCATATTAAACAGCAAAAACTAAGTATAGACACCTTGTTTAAGTATCAGGTAGCTGAGGTAATATAATGAATGAGAGGGAGAATGGGTCCAAAATGATGCAGCTTGGATGGCCTTAACAGGCATGCTTATATAGACAACACATTTCAGGTGATGAGAAATGATAGGAACTATCTATATATCGCTAAACTTTTAAAGAGAAACAAATATTTGAGAACCAGAATAAGAAGAACTAAAGAATTCTGTTCGCTAAATATTTATAATCTGCTAGAGTTATCAAGACACATAAATAGGAAAGTGTTAATATCTTAGCTATGTTGGTAGAACATTTGGGAAATATTCAGAAAGCCATGTGTTTACTTCCTGGCCCTGCATGAGCTGAGTGTGGTAGCACTGGTAATCCCAGCACATGGAACACAGAGGCAGAAGATCAGAAGGTCAGAGTCATTCATGCTCATCTTGCAAGTGTTTGAAGCCAGCTTGTGCTACATGTGTTTCAAAGCACAGTGGCATAAAGATAGTATTTAAATGATGCTCTAGAAACCTAGACAGTTATACTTACATATATACAATCTGGGATAATTAATAATAATAATAATAATAATAATAATAATAATAATAATAATAATAATAAATGTGATGATAATGCAAAGAGAAGTTAGAAAGGTTTTCCAGAAGAAGAGAATGGATCCTGTTAGAGAAGAATCTTTTTAGAAGATCAGTTAAAAGAGACAGAGACACAGTGATGCAGGATATTTGATCACACTGTGAAACTGAGATTGTGTTATGTACTGGAAAAATCTGTTTCTAGTTGTGGAGTGGTTCAACTCTATCACACACCTTATCAAAGAGCTTTCTATTTACTGTAAACAGGATTTAATAAACTCAATCTTAAGTCAAGAGGCAGAATAAGCAACCATTTGACAGGGAATGAACATGCGGAAAAAAAACAGAGAAATAAGAGGAGGTCAGGAGGATGTATAGAGAGAGACACAGGAAGTAGAAGAGAGGGACATTCAGTGTGAAGTGTTTTTAATTTGATATAGACAAGGAAAAGTGTCTCTTGTGATGTCAGGTGCAGAGGAAGGTCATCTGGGTGCTTTATCTGCCTCTCTGAGCTAGCAGGCTTTAAAGCCAACATCTGGCTCCTAAGTCTTTATTGGTAAACTTTTTTTAAAATTGAGATTTTGTTATTAAGAAAAAACAAGACAAGGGTATGGGTATAGAGATTTTTTTCAGTAGTGGAAAAAAAAACATAAAAGCTTGCATTTCTTCCTCAAACTTGCCTGTTTTCTTGTTTGCTTGCTTGCTTGACTTGCCACTTTGTTCTGAAAAGCTCTATTAAGCAGTTAAAGTGAAAACATGCATTGCTTTTACCATAGTATCTCAAATGTGGACAAATATCACTCGTAACTAACTTACACCAAGGTAAACATGGGCAGAGCTATTGGAGTTAGTAGTCTATCAGAAACAATAGAACAAGAACATGAATTTGGGAATTGGGAGGGGTCTACTTGAAAATTAGGGGGTGTTGTAAAAGTAAATGGGAGGTTAGATATGATGCTTCATTACAGACATATGCAAAGTTCTCAAGAATAAGTTAATTTTTTAAAATAGACAACATCAAAAGCCTAGTAATGTCTAAAACAAATACCGTTTATAAAAGAATATGAAGGATTCCTGAAAAAATAGAAGGTAAAGAAGATAGAGGGAGAATAAAAAAAAAAACTGAACTACGAAATCTATCAATTCAAGTGATATTAGGAGTTTTTTTTTTTTTAGGAAAGAAGTGATAATTTAAAGAATAATGATAAGAAATTATGTGTTAAACTATTAATGTGTCTACAGAGTAATATTTGTGTCTACCGGGAAATGAATAGAGAAGAAACCTTAATCTATTATTGAATTATGATAATGTAATTTAATAGGAGTAGAAATTAGGGCATCTTTATCTTCTGTTGTTCATTTGAACAGGAATGTTAACTCTGTGGTTCACCTACTGTTAATAAAACAACTATAAAGCTAGTATGAAAGTCCCCAGGGCTGTTTAGAATGGATTCTAAAGGAGCATAAATAGTAGTGGTGTTTAATGCATGGAAAATTATATTATTTTGTAGGATAATATTTGCAAGTATTTGGATGAATTTATATAAGAATAACCTGGAAGGAAAGTCTTTGGATGGAGTCAGATGTCTGTCCAAAGGTAGCTACAACCCTTTCTTGTGAAATATGTCTTTGCCTACACATCCAGAAATGAGAATATGCATTTGCAGGTGTTTTAAATAAAAAATATTGCATTAATATTTCATCCATCCTTTGATATGCAACAAGTAGTTACTCAAACCTGGCAAGGAGTTTGTTCCCATAGAATAAACAGCATAGGAGACAGTGCTATCCCATCAATATTGAAAAAATAGAGTAAAAGGAAAAAAATGAATTTTAGAGAATGACCCATGAACTGTGAAGACAATGTAACCAATTAAAGACTAACAGGGGCTAGAGAGACAGCTCATTAGTACAGTGATTGCTGCACAAGCATGAAGACTATAGGGTTGCAGGTCCCTTTAGCTCCTTGGGTACTTTCTCTAGCTCCTCCTTTAGGGGCCCTGTGATCCATCCAATAGCTGACTGTGAGCATCCACTTCTGTGTTTGCTAGGCCTCAGCATAGTCTCACAAGAGACAGCTATACCTGGGTCCTTTCAGCAAAATCTTGCTAGTGTATGTAATGGTGTCAGCGTTTGGAGGTTGATTATGAGATGGATCCCCATATATGGCAGTCTCTACATGGTCCATCCTTTCGTCAGAGCTCCAAACTTTGTCTGTGTAACTCCTTCCATGGGTGTTTTGTTCCCAATTCTAAGAAGGGGCAAAGTGTCCACACTTTGGTCTTCATTCTTCTTGAGTTTCACGCGTTTAGCAAATTGTATCTTATATCTTGGGTATCCTAAGTTTTGGGCTAATATCCACTTATCAGTGAATACATATTGTGTGAGTTCCTTTGTGATTAGGTTACCTCACTCAGGATGATGCCCTCCAGGTCCATCCAGTGCCGAGGAATTTCATAAATTCATTCTGTTTAATAGCTGAGTAGTACTCCATTGTGTAAATGTACCACATTTTCCGTATCCATTCCTCTGTTGAGGGACATCTGGGTTCTTTCCAGCTTCTGGCTATTATAAATAAGGCTGCTATGAACATAGTGGAGCATGTGTACTTCTTACCAGTTGGAACATCTTCTGGATATATGCCCAGGAGAGGTATTGCGGAATCCACCAGTAGTAGTATGTCCAATTTTCTGAGGAAATGCCAGATTGATTTCCAGAGTAGTTGTACAAACTTGCAACCCGACCAACAATGGAAGAGTGTTCCTCTTTCTCCACATCCTCGCCACCATCTGCTGTCAACTGAATTTTTGATCTTAGCAATTCGGACTGGTGTGAGGTGGAATCTCAGGGTTGTTTTGATGTGCATTTCCCTGATGAATAAGGATGCTGAATATTTTTCAGGTGCTTCTCAGCCATTCAGTATTCCTCAGGTGAGAATTCTTTGTTTAGCTCTGAGCCCCAGTTTTTAATGGGGATATTTGATTTTCTGGAGTTCACCGTCTTGAGTTCTTAATATATATTGGATATTAGTACCCTATCTGATTTAGGATAGGTAAAGATACTTTCCCAATCTGTTGGTGGCCTTTTTGTCTAATTGACGGTGTCTTTTGCCTTACAGAAGCTTTGCAATTGAATGAGTTCCCATTTGTAGATTCTCGATCTTACAGCACAAGTCATTGCTGTTCTATTCAGGAATTTTTCCCCTGTGCACATATCTTCAAGGCTTTTCTGCACTTTCTCCTCTATAAGTTTCACTGTCTCTGGTTATATGTGGAGTTCCTTGATCCACTTAGATTTGACCTTAGTACAAGAAGATAGGAATGGATCAATTTGCATTCTTGTACATGTTAACCACCATTTGTGCCAGCACCATTTGTTGAAAATGCTGTCTTTTTTCCACTTGATGGTTTTAGGTCCCTTGTCAAAGATCAAGTGACCATAAGTGTGTGAGTTCATTTCTGGATCTTCAATTCTATTCCATCGGTCTATTGCTATACCAGTACCATGCAGTTTTTATCACAATTGCTCTGTAGTACAGCTTTAGGTCAGGCCTGGTGATTCCACCAGAGGTTCTTTTACCTTGAGAAGAGTTTTTGCTATCCTAGGTTTTTTGTAGTTCCAGATGAATTTGCAGATTGCTCTTTCTAATTCGTTGAAGAATTGAGTTGCAATTTTGTTGGGGATTGAATTGAATCTGTAGATTGCTTTTGGCAAGATAGCCATTTTTACTATATTGATCCTGCCAATCCATGAGCATGGGAGATCTTTCCATCTTCTGTGATCTCCTTTAATTTCTTTCTTCAGAGACTTGAAGTTCTTATTATTATAGATCTTTCACTTCCTAAGTTAGAGTCATGAGAAGGTATCTATATTATTTGTTACTATTGAGGAGGTGATGTTTCCCTAATTTCTTTCTCAGCCTGTTTATTCTTTGTGTAGAGAAAGGCCATTGATTTGTTTGAGTTAATTTTATATCCAGCTATTTCAATGAAGCTGTTTATTAGGTTTAGGTGTTCTCTGGTGGAATTTTTAGGGTCACTTATTTATACTATCATATCATCTGCAAAAAGTGATATTTTGACTTCTTCCTTTCCAATTTGTATGCCCTTGATCTCCTTTGTTGTCTAATTGCTCTGGCTAGGAGTTTAAATACAATGTTGAATAGGTAGGGAGAAAGTGGGCAACCTTGTCTAGTCCTTGATTTTAGTGGGATTTCTTCCAGCTTCTCACCATTTACTTTGATGTTGGCTACTGGTTTGCTGTAGATTGCTTTTATCATGTTTAGGCATGGGCCTTGAATTCCTGATCTTTCCAAGATTTTTATCATGAATGGGTGTTGGATTTTGTCAAATGCTTCTCAGCATCTAATGTGATGATCATGTGATTTTTGTCTTTGAGTTTGTTTATATAGGGGATCACGTTCATGGATTTTCATATATTAAACCATCCCTGCATCCCTGGAATGAAACCTACTTGGTCAGGATGAATGATTGTTTTGATGTGTTCTTGGATTTATTTAGGGAGAACTTTATTGAGGATTTTTGCATTGATATTCATAAGGGAAATTGGTCTGAAGTTCTCTATCTTTGTTGGATCTTTCTGTGGTTTAGGTATCAGAGTAATTGTGGCTTCATAGAATGAATTGGGTAGAGTAGCTTCTGCTTCTATTTTGTGGAATAGTTTGTGAAGAACTGGAATTAAATCTTCTTTGAAGGTCTGATAGAACTCTGCACTAAACCCATCTGGTACTGGTTTTTTTTTTTTTTTTTTTTTGGGAGACTATTAATGACTGCTTATATTTCTTTAGGGGATATAGGACTGTTTAAATCATTAACCTGATCCTGATTTAATTTGGTACTTTGTATCTGTCTAAAAATTTGTCAATTTCATCAAGGTTTTCCAGTTTTGTTAAGTATAGTCTTTTGTAGAGGATATGATGGTGATTTGGATTTCTTCAGGATCTGCTGTTATGTCTCCCTTTTCATTTCTGATTTTATTAATTAGGATCCTGTCCCTGTGACCTCTAGTGAGTCTGGCTAAGGGTTTAGTTATCTTGTTGATTTTCTCAAAGAACCACCTCCCTGTTTGGTTGATTCTTTGAATAGTTCTTGTTTTCACTTGGTTGATTTTGCCCTGAGTTTGATTATTTCCTGCTGTCTACTCCTCTTAGGTGAATTTACTTCCTTTTGTTCTAGAGCTTTTAAGTGTGTTGTCAAGCTGCTAATGTGTGCTCTCTCTTGTTTTTTTTTTTTTTGTTTTTTTTTTTTTTTTTTTAGAAGCACTCAGAGCTATGAGTTTTCCTCTTAGAAATGCGTTCATTGTGTCCCATAAGTTTGGGTATGTTGTGGCTTCATTTTCATTAAACTTTAAAAAGTCTTTAATTTCTTTCTTTATTCCTTCCTTGACCAAAGTATCATTGAGATGAATGTTGTTCAGTTTCCACATGAATGTTGGCTTTCTATTATTTATGTTGTTATTGAAGATCAGCGTTAGTCCATGGTGATATGATAGGAAGCATGGAACAATTTCAATATTTTTGTATCTCTTGAGGCCTGTTTTGTTACCAATTATATGGTCAATTTTGGAGAAGGTCCATGAGGTGCTGTGAAGAAGTTATAACCTTTTGTTTTAGGATAAAATGTTCTTTAGATATCTGTTAAATCCATTTGTTTCATAACTTCTGTTAGTTTCTGTTTTCAAGATCTGTCCATTGATGAAAGTGCTGTGTTGAAGTCTCCCACTATTATTGTATGAGGTGCAATGTGTGCTTTGTGCGTTACTAAAGTTACTTAAATGAATGTGGCTGCCCTTGCATTTGTAGCATAGATATTCAGAATTGAGAGTTCCTCTTGGAAGATTTTTACCTTTGATGAGTATGAAGTGTCCCTCCTTGTCTTCTTTGATAACTTTGGGTTGGAAGTCGATTTTATTTGATATTAGAATGGCTACTCCAGCTTGTTTCTTCAGACCATTTGGTTTGAAAATTTTTTACCAGCCTTTCATTCTGAAGTAGTGTCTGTCTTTTTCCCTGAGATGGGTTTCCTGTAAGCAGCAATTGTTGGTCCTGTTTTTGTAGCCAGTCTGTTAGTCTATGTCTTTCTATTAGGGAATTGAGTCCATTGATATTAAGAGATATTAAAGAAAAGTAATTGTTGCTTCCTATTATTTTTGTTCTTAAAGTTGGCATTCTGTTCTTGTGGCTGTCTTCTTTTAGGTTTGTTGAGGGATTACTTTCTTGCTTTTTATACGGCATGGTTTACATCCTTCCATTGGTTTTTTTCTGTTATTATCCTTTGAAGGGCTGGATTCATGGAAAGATAATGTGTGAATTTGGTTTTGTCATGAAATACTTTGGTTTCTCCATCTATGGTAATTGAAAGTTTGGCTGTGTATAGTAGCCTGAGCTGGCATTTATGTTCTTAGTGTTTGTATAACATCTGTGCAGGATCTTCTGGCTTTCATAGTCTCTGGTGAAAAGTCTGGTGTAATTCTGATAGGCCTGCCTTTACATGTTACTTGACCTTTTTCCCTTACTGCTTTTAATATTCTATCTTTATTTAGTGCATTTGTTGTTCCAATTATTATGTGTCGGGAGGAATTTCTTTTCTGGTCCAGTGTATTTGGAGTTCTGTAGGCCTCTTGTATGTTCATGGGCATCTCTTTCTTTAGGTTTGGGAAGTTTTCTTCTATAATTTTGTTGAAGATATTTGCTGGCCCTTTAAGTTGAAAATCTTCTACTCCTATTATCAGTAGATTTGGTCTTCTCATTGTGTCCTGGATTTCCTGGATGTTTTGAGTTAGGATCTTTTTGCATTCTGCATTTTCTTTGATTGTTGTGCTGATGTTATCTATGGAATCTTCTGCACCTGAGAATCTCTCTTCCATCTCTTGTATTCTGTTGCTGATGCTGGCATCTATGGTTCCAGATTTCTTTCCTAGGGTTTCTATCTCCAGAGTTGCCTCACTTTGGGTTTTCTTTATTGTGTCTACTTCCCTTTTTTGGTCTAGTATGATTTTGTTCATTTCCATCACCTGTTTGTATGTTCTTTCCTGTTTTTCTTTAAGGACTTCTACTTGTTTGTTTGTGTTTTCCTGTTTTTCTTTAAGGACTTGTAACTCTTTAGCAGTCTTCTCCTGTATTTCTTGAAGTGAGTTATTAAAGTACTTCTTGATGTCCTCTACCATCATCATGAGTCTAGGGTCTAGGTTTTCAGGTGTGTTGGGGTGCCCAGGACTAGGTGAGGTAGGAGTGCTGCGTTCTGATGGTGAGTGGTCTTGGTTTCTGTTAGTAAGATTCTTATGTTTGCCTTTTGCCATCTGGCAATCTCTGGAGTTAGTTGTTATAGTTGTCTCTGTTTTTAACTTGTTCCTTGCGTGATTCTATTAGCTTCTATCAACAGACCTGAGAGACTAGCTCTCTCCTGAGTTTCAGTGGTCTGAGCACTCTCTGCAGGCAAGCTCTCCTCTTGCAGGGAAGGTGCACAGATATCTGGCATTCAGACCTGACTCCTGGCAGAAGATGTAGGTCTGAAACAGGGCCTGCCCCAGAAGCTGTTACTTCTGTAATCCACCCTCTCACCTGCACAGATCAGTCTCGGAGGGATCTGGAAACCAAGATGGCTTCCCCAGCAAATCCCTCCCGGACAGGGAGGACACCTGTCCTCTGGCCGGGAAGGTGCCCGGATGTCTGGAGCCCAAAAAGGTGTCTCCTCAGAAGCTGTCCTCCAATGACTTTGGGGGTGTCCTCCGACTCCTCCCACAGATGACATGGTGCTGGTGCCAACTGGAAGGGACTTGTGACCTTCTTCAGGCCGGATTTTATGCTTCCCTAATGCTCGCCCTGTGTGATTGGAATGGAACAGAAGTTGTGTTCCACTCACTGGTGGTCCTAAGATTGTGTGGAGAGTCTTCTAGGGACCTTGGGTGGGGGTGGGGGGGAATGTGCACCGACTCTGCGCCCAAACCTTCACATACTTTCATAGCTTGCAGTAAGTTGATGGTGGAAGGCAGCTTGCAGGTAAACATGATGTGATGACATGCACTTGCAAAACCATGTGTATACAGAACTTTCCTCCTACAGGTCTAGGCAGGATTAAATATAAAATTCTGCATGTTGCTTAGAGGAGTGTATTCCTAATTTATAAGAAAAATGGGCCATCATAGTGCAGAGAAACTGTTGACTCTCTGCATTATTGAGAAAATCTGAAGAACAGAAATTATGGGTACAAAACAACATCCAGGTGCTAGAATAGGAGTTTGTAAGAAAACACACAAAAGCCAGACATAAGTCTGATTTGGCTGGCACAGTGAGGAAAGGGAAGCTCTCATGGGGCTTGCAAAAAACTTGGGCATTCTGTAGGTCTCTCAAAGGAATGTAGATTCATTGACTGTCCACAGAGGCTTGCAAGAGCTACAAAGTTCTTCTATTTATATGGTTTCCACTTTGATCATTTAAGAACACAATCAAAGGAGGGTGAGAAAGAAATATGTTTTCCACAGAACAATATAGGTAGATTATAAAAAGATGGATTAGTTGGTAGCTCAAGAAATCCCCCTTAAGGAGGAGACTTTGCATATGTTTTACTGCATTTGTTCTTAATTACATTATCCTTCCTGCTGGTTGCAAAAATGTCATAGTGTCTTGCTAGAGCAGACTTTTGTGACCATAAAGATACTCTGGTCTTGGAACTTACCCATGTAATAAAAAGAGCACACTAGAATCCTGACAGTCCTGTTTGAACAAAGTCATGACACCACTTTCAGCCCTCTTATCTTCATACTGTATCTGTAATAAAACTCACACTATTCATGATGTTTGAGTATCTCTAACAGATGTCCTCAGACAGAATTCTATGCACAGAAGTGCATTGTACAGTATCTACACTTAGCAAGGTGGAATGTTGCTACATATGTCTGAACTCTCAAAAATTAAAAAGTATATTTCCTGTCACATGTGCCTTAGCATCTCCCACTAATGTACTTTGTATGTTTTTTTTTTTTTTGCCATAATAGCATAAGTGTATCCTTACACCAGCATGTTGTATCCATTCCTACTTAGGACATGACCATAGACACACTCCCATTCCAAAGCCATGTGTATACAGGATTTCCTACAACAGGTCATCCAGGATTAACTAAAATTCTGTAGGTTGCTTATGCAAACATGCTAATAACATTTAAAGACAAATAGAACATCATCAAAAGTGAGGGCACACAGCTGTTACCCATCCTCCAGAAGCAGATGTGAGAGGATCAGAGCAGGGTCAAGGGCAAGTGGTCTGTAAAGTGAGTTCTAGGACAGCCTTGGTTTCACAGCAAGACATTTCCTTTTTAAATTATAAATATACATAATGATTAAATAAATAAATAAATAAATAAATAAATAAATAAATAAATGGAAAATTACCAGATCATTAATAAAATGTGTGGTTTGGTTGCAAATGGCTCTTTAGAAATGTAGCACTTGGAAGCTTGTCCTTAGCTGGTGGGTCCAGTCAGAGAGATGGTAGAGTCCAGAGGATTCTGATCTAACCAATGGGTTATCCATGATTCATTCATAATATGAAGCCATATCTGGTCAGAAAAAGTGGGAGTATTTCCTGGGAAGGAATGCAAGGTTCTCAGTCCCTTCTTGTACCTCCCTCTATTTCCTGGGCGCTCAGAGAAAAGTGACCTCTGCCATAATCACCTGTTGCCGTGTTGCTTTCTTTCACCCAAGGTTCAAAGCATTGTGTCTTGCTGAATCTGTACTAAAATCTCTGAAACAATAACCAAAAGTCTCTCCTTTTAAATATTGTCTATTAGGCATTTTTTTCACAGTAGTGAAAAGTATATCTAACACAATTGCTCATATGCACATGCATAAACTTATAAATAAAAAATAACAATGTTTATAATTTTCCTTGACAACTGTTAAGTGGGGTAAAGGTATTTGTGAGAACAGAATTGATATTTTAAAAATACTATTGTTAATATTCATTTTCCATGTGCATATGTGTTTCACATGGAACAGTACAACTGCATCAAAGTCGAAGTTTCACCTGAAGCACTCAATGTAATCCCTCTTCTAGGTAGTTTGGGATGTTAACCATGGCTTACCAGTTTCAACTGCAATTTGCCTACCTACAAGCTTCACATCTCACTGGCTCCACATCTTCTCTTTTAAATAACCATTAGAATATATTAAATAATATTCTAACTCTGAGAAGAAAACTTCAGCTTTTCAAAAGCTGAGAAGCAAACTCTCTGGTTCTTATCTAAAACTAACAAAATGGTGAAATCACTTAAAAATAACTGGGCTCAGTAAGCTCAGTATGTGTGTGTGTGTGTGTGTGTGTGTGTGTGTGTGTGTGTCTGTGTCTGTGTCTGTGTCTGTGTGTCTGTGTAATAATTAGAGGAAAGATCATGATTTAGGGAGGAAGTAGAAAGGCACAGGAGGTGTTGGAGAAGTGTAGAATGGAAGTAATATAGATGTAGTAGTCACTTATAATAAAATAATCCTTTTTTACTTGACAGTGGAGATACCATGATCATGAAGGTGGTTTGCTCATGGCAAGGCTTATCCACTGTACTATAGTTTGCTTACCTCTGTGATTCCGCAAATTCTGGAAAACCAACTGGATAACTTTTGGTAGCAGGGAACTGTGTTCACATTCTCTCCTGTAAAAAAGTATAAAAGGAAGGAAAGAAGGAAGGAAGAAAGGAAGGAAGGTAGGTAGGAAGGAAAGAATGAACTAAGGAAGGGAGGAAAAAAATCAACATGTCTGAATAATCTTTTGCATAAACTTATTTTATGAAAAATTGACTTTGCATAAATATTTGAGCAAATCAAAGTTGCTCAACAGTTTATCTCAAGGTAACTCAAGCCAACTGTTGAATGTGATATATCTTGTGGGGATTTTGAGGCCAACATGACAGGTTCATAATATTTGCATGTTTTATGTTTTTCTTGGCCTTATCTACAGTTTGAGTCAGTGCCAAAACAAGAAGGGAAATAAATAATTCTTTCCTCATTTCAGATATTTAAGGCCGTGAGTGACCTTTGCTTCTATCTTTCTGGGCTGGATGTCTGTCTTTCTCATGCAATTAGCATGCTGTGCTTACAGCATTCACATTCTCGATCTGTTTCAAGATCATCGCAGACCCGGAAAAGCATGAAGTCCATGCTCTGACAATACCAAGAAGCTCACAAGTCATTCTTTGGTCTAGACACTCTCTTCCTCTCAAACTGAAGAGTAAACAAAGTCAAGCTTCCAGCTGCACTGACATGGCACACAGTCAGGGGGAGGGGTGGTAAACAAACATAAGTATCTTCCTGTCTTGGACAGCGCATACACCCACAGGCACAGTTCCCACACCTTGAATGACTTTCATGTGCCTGGAAAGAGGCCTGAGCATGGTGAGTTTGTGCCAGTATGTAGCATGGATACAGGACACACAGCTCTTAAGATCTGTTCTATACATTCATTGACTGTACAGTCACAGATATGTAGCTATAATGCAGCAGTATTTAAATCAGGTCTCTGCCTAGAATCAGCACTCCTTGATGTTTTTCTGACATTGTTCCGTTTGAGATGAGAGACTGAAAATATAAATTGGAAAGAGTGAAATTCCCCTGAGCCTTTGTGAACTGTGAAAGATTAAAGCCCATGTGTCCACAGAGTACTAAACATATGTCATTTTTTCTATTAAATTATAAGCATTAAAATGTTTGCATATATCTCACAACAGATTGATTAACAAAAAGAGCTGGGGGTTTGTATAAGGCTATCAGAAACAGAAATTAATACCTGGCCCTTTCTTATGGAACTTCCTATTTTAAACTTCATATTTAATAAATGGGGAATTCAAAATAGAGCAAATATATAGACATAATGCAGACATAATTCTTTTTTGTTGTTTGTTTGTTTGGTTTTTGTTTTTCGAGACAAGGTTTCTCTATATAGCTCTGGTTGGAACTCACTTTGCAGACCAGGCTGGCCTTGAACTCAGAAATCTGCTTGCCTCTGCCTCCTGAGTGCTGGGATTAAAGGTGTGCGCCACCAAGCCCGGCATTGCAGACATAATTCTAATGCATCTATATTTTGATGTTTAACTTAGTTGTATGTTAACAGTAAGATAGATTTTTCTGTGAGAAGGAATATCATTCATATATATAATATATATAAAGAGGATGCAAAGTTGGAAGGGGCAAGGTGGATTTTTGAAGAGTTGGATGGAGAACTTGACTTGAATAAAATCCAAATATTTGGTATACATCTATGGTATTCTCAAAGAGTTGATATAAATACTAAAATAGAACATTTTCTTTTTCACACAATAAAATAAATACATCTTTAAAAAATAATTTTTCCATGAGGATGTCCCCACCCCCACCCCACCAGACCTCTAAACTCCCTGGTGCCTCCAGGGGTCAGCTGCTTCTGTCCATTGATAGGGTGCAAATAACTATATATGACTCTTTCAACTGCTTTTTGGTTCTTCCAGAGTGCTAGAATATAGTCATGCTAGGTCCCTTTTTGTCAGCGCTCCATAGCCTCAGTAAGAGTGTCAGGTCTTGGGAACTCCTCTTGAGGCAGATCCTACTTTGGGACTGTTACTAGGCCTCCTTATCCTCAGACTCCTCTCCATTTCCATCCCTGCAGTTCTTTCTGACAGGAACAATTTTAGGTCAGAGTTGTGACTGAGGGATGGCAACCCCATCCCTTAATTGATGACCTGTCTTTCACCTGGAGGTGGGCTCTACAAGTTCTCTCTCCACAAAGTAGAACATTTCATCTAAGGTCCCTCTCTTTGAGTCCTGAGCATCGCTTACCTCCCATGTCTCTTTTACAATCTGAGGGTCCCCCAACCTCTGGTCATTTCTCTCTCTTTCTTTCTCTCTATCTCTTTCTTTCTTTCTTTCTTTCTTTCTTTCTTTCTTTCTTTCTTTCTTTCTTTCTTTCTTTCTTTCTTTCTTTCTAATAGAGCATTTTCAAGTGACTATAATAACCGACTCTTCATTGGCTTTTCAGTCTCTGACTCTCTGCCTGGATTTTCTCACCTATTTTCTATGATCATAATTTCAAAGAACACACCATCTTCCAAATTTCCTTTTTAAATTCTGTATTTATGACTCCGAAGCAAGGATAGTTGCCAATAAAGTAATATACAATAAATAACAAAGTTATATATATATATTATTCTTGAGTTTCATGTAGTCTGTGAATTGCGTCTTGGACATTCGAATCTTTTGGGCTAATATCCACTTATCAGTGAGTGCATACCATGTGTGTTCTTTTGTGACTGGGTTACCTCACTCAGGATATTTTCTAGTTCCATTCATTTGCCTAAGAATTTCATGAAGACATTGTTTTTAAATGATATATATATATATATCCCATGATTTCTCAATGAGTTTCGTATCTATTTAAAATACATATTAAGGCCTTGAAGAACTTACATGACATTTATGATTCTAATAGATGCTATAGTTTTTTGACAGAGTACAATTAAAAGTCTTATTTTTAAAACCATTTTATACATGGAGAGTCTGTTCTGTCCAATTTGGAGTGAGAAGCTCTGCTTTCAGTTACTGACTTGGAATTTTATTAAAAGCATTTTAGATGTTTTCTTCTGCATCATTTTATACTTAATCCTTTCATATTTTATTCTTTTATAAAATATCAAACCAAGTTGTGGTAGAATTAGGAAAAAAGACTGCAGTTCATCTTCTGTGAGCTAATCAACACTACTAATGCTTTCTTTTCCTTCTATCCTCCATAATGTCTAGCAACTGCCAAACTAAACACTTCATTACAATCTCATAATGAGTGTAACTTGTATGTCCCAGGAGTCTCAGGATTTAGTGGTACATAGAAAAAAAGTTAATAGAAAATGGTGATTCTTTTCTTTTTCTTTTTAATTTTATGAATGTGCATATGAGGGAAGGGTAGTTGCACAAATGTTCAGGTGCCCATGGAGTCCAGAGGAGGATGTCAGAGCCCCTGCAGCTGGAGGTACAGGTGGTTGTAAGCTTTCTTTCCTGGGTTTTCTCTAAGAGCAGCACATGTTATAACCATTACCTCGACTCTCTAGCTCCTCAAGTCATTCCTTTTCTTGTCTAATGAGAAATTTGAAGGGAAAAGAACTACTCTTACATGATGATAGTTTTGAACTTTGAAGATGTACTGAATGGCTTTATGTCAACTTGACATAAGCTAAAGTCATATGAGAGAGAGAAAACCAATTAGAAAAATGTCTCCATAAGACCAGGCCATTTGCTGGTTACATGTAAGACATTTTCTTAGTTAGTGGTTGATAGGGGAGGGCTCTGACCACTGTGAGTGGTGCTGGTGGTCCTGGGTTCTATAACAAAGCAGGCTGAGCAAGCTAGTAAGCAGTACTCCTCCACAGCCTCTGAATCAGCTCTTGCCTCCAGGTTTCTGTCTTATTGGAGTTCCTGTCCTGACTTCTTTCCATGATGACCAATGATGTGGAAATGTAATCCAAATAAACCCTTTCCTTTCCAACTTGTGTTTTGTTCATGGTGTTTCATTGCAGTAGAAAACCTAAAGACAGAAGATGACAATATAAGTAGAAATTTAATTTCAAATTTAATTTGGAAAGTAACCTACATTTCCATAGCATTTATGACCTTACCAACCAATGAAGTACTACTCATCATTTAAAAACAATGTCTTCATGAAATTCTTAGGCAAATGAATGGAACTAGAAAATATCCTGAGTGAGGTAACCCAATCACAAAAGAACACACATGGTATGCACTCACTGATAAGTGGATATTAGCCCAAAAGATTCGAATGTCCAAGACGCAATTCACAGACTACATGAAACTCAAGAATAATGAAGACAAAAGTGTTAATGCTCAGATCTGTCTTAGAAAAGGGAACAAAATACTCATGGGAGCAAATACAGAGACAAAATATGGAGCAGAGTCTGAAGGAAAGGCCATCCAAAGACTGCTCCACCTGGAGACCCATCCCATATGAAGTCACCAAACCCAGACAATATTGTGGATGCTAAGACGTACATGTTGACAGGAGCCTGATATAGCTGTCTCCTGAGAGGCTCTGCCAGAGCCTGACAAATACAGAGGCAGATACTCGCAGCCAACCTTTTGACTGAGCACAGGATCCCTGAGAGAGGAGTTAGAGAAAGGGCTAAAGGAGCTGAAGGGGTTTGCAACCCCATAGGAAGAACAACAATATCAACCAACCAACATTCCCCACCCGCCGCCACCAGAGGTCCCACGGACCAAAGGTCCCAGGGACCAAACCATCAACCAAGAAGTACACATGGAATTGGGACAAAACACCCATGGAAGGAGTTACAGAGACAAAGTTTGGAGCTGAGACGAAAGGATGGACCATCTAGAGACTGCCATATCCGGGGATCCATCCGATAATCAGCTTTCAAACACTGACACCATTGCATACACCAGCAAGATTTTGCTGAAAGGACCCAGATATAGCTGTCTCTTGTGAGACTATGCCGGGGCCTAGCAAACACAGAAGTGGATGCTCACGGTCAGCTATTGGATGGATCACAGGGCCCCCAATGGAGGAGCTAGAGAAATTACCCTAGGAGCTAAAGGGATCTGCAATCCTATAGGTAGAACAACAATATGAACTAACCAGTACGCCCACACACACCTGAAGCTCTTGTCTCTAGCTGCATATGAAACAGAAGATGGCTTAGTCAGCCATCAGTGGAAAGAGAGGCCCATTGGTCATGCAAACTTTATATGCCTCAGTACAGGGGAACGCCAGGGCCAAGAAGTGGGAGTGTGTGGGTGGGGGAGTAGGTGGGGGAGCAAGTGGGGGACTTTTGGGATAGCATTGGAAATGTAAATGAAATAAATACACAATAAAAAATATGAATAAGAAAAAAAAGAGAGAGATCTTGGTTCCAGGACTCTGCCAAAAGTAGTCTGCACAGGTAAGAATGTGGACTACAGAAGCTAACAGCTTCTGGGACAGGCAGGAGCCACAGAGCTTCTGAGGCAGCACCGTTTTTGGGCTACAGACAACTGGCCACCTTCCCGGCCAGATGGCAAGTGTCTGCCCAGCCTGAAAGGGCTTTGCCTCAGCATCTGCGGAAGACATTTTGGTTCCGAGATTCTGCTGAAAGTAGTCTGCAGAGGTGAGAGTGTGGGCTACAGAAGCTAACAGCTTCTGTGACAGGCCAAAGCAACACAGCTTCTGGGTAAGGTCCTGTTTTGGGCCTTCATCTTCGGCCAGGAGGGAGGTCCAAACACCAGATATCTGTGCACCTTCCCTGCAAGAGGAGAGCTTGCCTGCAGAGAGTGCTCAGACCACTGAAACTCAGGAGAGAGCTAGTCTCTCAGGTCTGTTGATAGAATCTAATAGAATCACGCAAGGAACAAGTTCGAAACAGAGACAACTATAACAACTAACTCCAGAGATTGCCAGATGGCAAAAGGCAAACATAAGAATCTTACTAACAGAAACCAAGACCACTCACCATCAGAACGCAGCACTCCTACCTCACCTAGTCCTGGGCACCACAACACACCTGAAAACCTAGACCCTAGACTCATGATGATGGTAGAGGACATCAAGAAGTACTTTAATAACTCACTTCAAGAAATACAGGAGAAGACTGCTAAAGAGTTACAAGTCCTTAAAGAAAAACACAAACAAACAAGTAGAAGTCCTTAAAGAAAAACAGGAAAGAACATACAAACAGGTGATGGAAATGAACAAAATCATACTAGACCAAAAAAGGAAAGTAGACACAATAAAGAAAACCCAAAGTGAGGCAACGCTGGAGATAGAAACCCTAGGAAAGAAATCTGGAACCATAGATGCCAGCATCAGCAACAGAATACAAGAGATGGAAGAGAGAATCTCAGGTGCAGAAGATTCCATAGATAACATCAGCACAACAATCAAAGAAAATGCAGAATGCAAAAAGATCCTAACTCAAAACATCCAGAGAATCTAGGACACAATGAGAAGACCAAACCTACGGATAATAGGAGTAGATGAGAATGAAGATTTCCAACTCAAAGGACTGGCAAATATCTTCAACAAAATTATAGAAGAAAACTTCCCAAACCTAAAGAAAGAGATGCCCATGAACATACAAGAAGTTTACAGAACTCCAAATAGACTGGACCAGAAAAGAAATTCCTTCCGACACATAATAATCAGGACAACAAATGCACTAAATAAAGATAGAATACTAAAAGCAGTAAGGGAAAAAGGTCAAGTAACATATAAAGGCAAGCCTAACAGAATTACACCAGATTTTTCACCAGAGACTATGAAAGCCAGAAGAGCCTGAACAGATTTTATACAGACACTAAGAGAACACAAATGCCAGCACAAGCTACTATACCAAACTCTCAATTACCATAGATGGAGAAACCAACCTATTCCACGACAAAAACAAATTCACACATTATCTTTCCACGAATCCAGCCCTTCAAAGGATAATAACAGAAAAAAAAATACAAGAACGGAAACCACTTCCTAGAAACAGCAAGAAGGTAATCACTCAACAAACCTAAAATAAGACAGGCACAAGAACAGAATGCCAACTTTAGCAACAAAAATAATAGGAAGCAACAACCACTTTTTTAGAACTTTGAAATTTTACAAAATATTTTAATGCATGTCCCCTTTGATTCATGTTGTTACAGTACATTTATCTACACAGGTTAGAATATATCTGTGGTGACTTGGTATGGTTTCATGAGATTCCTAAAAAGTATAATCAGCTAACAATGATGTCTGTATTAAATACCCATCATAAAAATTGCTTCAGAGGATCCCAAGTGGCTGCTTCCTTAGTAAATTTTGATAAAGGATGTTTCTATGCTTGATTGTCTACAGTCATTTCATGGTCTGCATCCCTCGTGTACATTTTGGGAGAATTCTAATTGCTTTAACTGTTAAAAGTATTGGCTGTTCATAAAGAAATCAAACACACTAAGCTGCTATTTTCAACTTCATTATTTTACAGCTCATTTTTTTCTTTCATCTAGAGGAACCCAGGCCAAAAATCTCAGAAGCAATTTGGGCAGAAATGTAAATACATTGGAGAGCAAATAACCAATTAGTACATTTTGGTGTGTAGCCTTTGGGTCTATATGAGAGAGAGCATTGTAATATCCTGGGGCAGTCCATCACTGCCGATGCAGCTCTGACCATGAGTGACCTGCACTTAGGTTTTATTGGGAGGACTCTGACCAGAGGACCTGTTTCAAAAGCCCCAGTGTTCATATATATGGTGCAGGTGGCTTTCTTCCACTCAATCCATCTGCTGCTTTCTAAAAATAAACCTAATGAACTTCTGTTCATTAACCTTGTCCTCAATGAGTAATGTTATTTTAATTGCATCCTTCAGTAATAGATGAAAACCTTTTTCCAACTGTAGTGATCTCAGAGGAGAGGCTGCTGAGGACAGGAGCCTGGCCATCTGTTCTCAGGTCACATTCCTCTCCACAGACCTTCTCTTTAGCATCTTTCATCCTCTGTACTCTACCTGCAGCCCATTCATAACGAATACCTAATACCCATGAGCTGAAAACAGAGAACTCAATTCAATGGATTCTTCTTGAAAAGAAGGGACAAGACTCACAATAATTCCTAAGACGAAATGAAAACATGATTTAACCTTTCCAATGAAAGTCTCGATATTAAGACTTAGACAAAACAAGCCCCACTCATGAGAATGGTTAAAAGGGGCAGACTGAATGTCCAGTCTCAGAACAACCCTCTCATGTTTGTTCTGTAAAACACATCTGTCTGCCTCCAAGTGTGCCTCTTGCTCTCCTTCTGCTGTGTAAATAGCTTCAGAATGTCCTCCACAATGCTGTTTCTCATTATTCTAAGAAATAATTGCTTTGTGTTCCTGGCTACATTCCTGTGACATGGAACAGTGAGGCTTGGCAGAAGGCTTGTGTGCTGGTCTGCGGCAGACCATCAAATCTGAGCAGCTTTTTGGTGATTTCCCTGTTCCAGGCTATAGACACACCTCGCCAGTAAGCTGCAGAGCACCAACATTGCTGGACTTAGGACAGTGGATGCAGAAAAGTTCTTACCTCAGAATCTACTTCTTTAAAAGAAGTCTTGCTTTCTAGTTTATGACTACAAGTAATGACCATGTAATCACATCTGTTGTATCTTACATTACAAGACATCGCCTAAGGTAGTGGGAGTGAGGCCATCACTCTATACAGACAACTCTCTCTCTCTCTCTCTCTCTCTCTCTCTCTCACATACACACACACACACACACACACCATCACACACACCATCACAACCACAGGTACAGAGACATTACCTGCAGCAAGAGGATGCTTTTCCATGTTTGTTCTAGTTTGATTTCTGCTGGTATGCTAAAACCCTGAGTAAGTTCAGTTTGGAGGAGAAAAGCAATTATTACATCTTCCTCGTTACAGTCTGTCACCAAGAGAAGTCAGAGCATGAACTCAAACGAGCTGAAGGAGAATGCTTTCTGGCTGACACCCAGGCTCACGTTCACCTACGTTTCTTATAAAACCCAGGCCAATCTGCCTAGAGATGGCAACACTCACAGTGGGCTAGGATTTTCTGTGTCAATTAGCAATCAAGCCAAAGCTTAACAGACATACCCGCAGGCCAGTCTGAGGAAGGCAATTCTATAGTTGGGGGTTCCCTCTTCACCAGTGTGCCAATCTGGCAACCAACAGAAGCAATCACAGATTTCATTGACTTCACTTCACTTCACACACACACACACACACACACACACACACACACACACACACACACACACGGCATGCACCCACGCACATGCACACTCATGTGCTTCCTTCCTCTATTTACTACCAGACTTAATTACAGTTAGATTCACTAGACATTTATCAGAGCCCTTCATATCAAGCTGGGTTGTTTTTTAACCATCCCTCTGGTATGTCAGATTTATATAGCTTAGATTTTCCCATTGTTAGTGAGGCATTCCACTGCCTCTTTTGAGTTTATTGAACTGTCAGAAATCACTGGAGTTCTGTCTTCAGATACTCCTAATTCTAAGAGCACTTCCTGTTCACTAGAATGACTTCCTCTTTATACCTTCAGCTCGAGGCAACCTCCAATCCGCTGTATCTGAACTGCATCTTTCTGTCCCAACCTCTTCAGCAATGCATGCATCTAGTTCAAATGCTTCTTTTTTCCTGTTGGCTCTTATGTCACGCTCTGGGCATGGCCTGTTTTGATTTACATCACCTACCAGCCCACAGATACAGCAATAGGTTTTATGTGAATTTTCAAAACGATTTTAAATTTTCCTAAAATTCTCACTCTTGCTGGTGGAGCAGAAGCCTGATCTAGAGCCAGCACTCTGGTCCTCATTGCCCTTCACCTCAAGCCTCGCCAGATGGGTATCATTTACTGGGAAGAACGCATCGATCTCTGCTGTTTGTTTACAGCCTTTGCTGTCTCCAAGAAAGGGATCTGGTTGGAGTTAGCTGTCCAAATCCAACATTGCTCAAGCCTTGAAACATTGGAGTTACCACCACAAGGATCATCTAGACCAAGCACGTAGGAGCCACGGGACCTTGGAAGGAGGAGCTCTACCAGAGAAAGGATGTCATGAGGTGGCTGAGGTATTTTGAGGATTTATAGCCTTGCTCACTGGCAGTTCATTTTCTGCTTTCTGTGTGTAGCTGCAAAGTGATCTCTTAGCTTCCTGCTCTGACTGCCTGCTGTCATGCCTTGCCTTTCATTATAGACTTCCCCTCAGGAACTATAAGCCAAAATAAATCCTCTCTTCCTTAAGTTGCTTTTGGTCACAATGTTTTACCATAACAATGACGAATAATACAGAGGGCAGAAAAGACAGACAGAAAGAAAAAAAAATGTGGACAGAGTATACTCAGGACATAGGTCTCTACCCAGTGAACCTTGACACGGTGACCTAGTATACCACACACCTGATAGGTTTTGTATCTTTGTCTTAAGTTCTTCTTGTAAATATTTTAAGCTGTGTTTAAAATAGGGGTATAAATTGTCTGTTTTTCCTCTATGACAATAAAGGCTCAGTTGAACTCGGAGACGCAGTAAAGACAGGTTATAAAGTTTCTAGACACTCTGTGGTTGTGGAAAAGTTCAGAAAATTAAAGAGCACCCATGTTTTCCGAAATGGTTCAGTGTGAAGCAACATATTTGGAGAAACAACTTTCTCATAATGACTTTACAATGGCTGTCTCAAAACTAACAATGAAGTAATGAATGATGGGTGAACCCCAGTCACTTGCTGACTGAAATGATGGAGGCAGGCTCTTGGGAGTGGAAATCTCTTAGGATGCATTTTCCCATGAGGTTTCCAGTGGGCTGTGGTTTGTGCCTGGCTGAGAGGCTGGTCCAAATCACTTTCTTGTGGTAATTCAACTTTGTCCTTTTTGAATGAAGCCAAGGCCAGGAAGCAGACCAAGATGAAGAAACAGGATTTGTTTTGTTTTGTTTTGTTTTGTTTTGTTTTGTTGGTTTTCTTTGTTTCTCCAGTGAAAACTTCACTGGAAAGTAAAAATTGCTGCCTCAGAGAAGCTCTCAGAGGTTGAATGAGTTCAAACACTCAACAGGTTTTTGTGATACTGAATATTTAGATGTTTAATAAAAGCGATTTGCAAAAAAAGCAAACTCCTAAACCCATCAGAATTTGTGGTTGTCAAACTCAGAAACATCGCCTAAGCCTAAGGGCCAACTTCATGTGATTTTGATCTTTAAAGCTTGGTATTTTTGTATGTTTGTCACAATATAGGTGACACAGGGACATGAACAGAGTTGCTATTAATTCCCAAAGTTGAGCAGAAATGAAATTCAGGGGGACAGGGCTGCCCACTCACGGTCTTCTACAATAGCTTCTTTCAACTAACATTTGTAATTCTGCTTAACTTTCCTTTAACTAAAAAAGAAAAAAACTTGAGCTGTCATTTTGTGGCTGGAAGTTCTGACAATTTTTTTTCTGGTACCCCATCAAGCAGGAAACTTATGGCCTGAACAAGTCTGTGGTGATTTTTGGATACCCATGGCATAAAAATTGGCTGGGAAAGTGATATTAGGATTTCAATGGTAAAGCCATTTGTTAAGCAAATCAGAGTTCATGTCCTCTGGCAACATTAGAAGTTCATAGTATTGCCTTAGGTGTCGGGTTTTGGGTAAAGGGTATAATTTGGGGTCCTACTTGCTTTGGCTTTTAAGAAAAATAAAATCAGCTTCTGGTTTTCAAACCACAATCACTTGCATGTTAAATTTTTTTCTTGACCTTTCAGCTTCAAACAGAAAAATAGTGAAATCCTCTGAGTCATGGTCTAGGTTATACAAACACTGCATTTTGAACTAAAAAACTTCTCTGTGACTCCAATTACATTCATCCATGCTTGCTCCTCCCTGAACATAAGTACTTGACAGCAGCATATGAAAATGGAATGAATTTACATGTGGTTTATATTTTTTCAACGAATTTATTTATTTTCCCTCCAGATCAAAGTTTATTTTTCCTATGCTCTATATTTTATTACTTTTTATAATTATAATTGCCTCCACTGGAAAGATCATCAACAAAATAAGGAGACATGTTCGTGCTCATGTTCACTGAAGGCAGGGCAGCAAAATTGGTGAAGTATGTCCACGTAAAATGAAAACGTCTTCTGCATTGAATAGGAGACAATCCTGTAAGTTCTGATAATGAGGTTGAACCTGGACATCATTATGCTTCTGCAGATAAGGCATGCAACAAAACACAAAGACCACATGACCTTGTTGGATCCTGCTAACTAAGGTCGAAGTCTGTCATTACTGGAAAGCCCTTATCTCCGTGCAAAATGGAGGACTCTCTTGACCAGCTGAGCTTCTCCCTCTCTGACCCTGTCTGGGGAGCTAGAAACCTCCACCCTCTCTACCTGCTGAATGTCATGTAGCCATGTCCTGGTCCAACATAAAAAAAATCCATTCAGCTAACACCTGAGACTCCTGGAATACATCACCATGCTGATGAGGCCTCTCAGTACCTTAGCCTTCAGCCAACGACCTTTGCCCAACCTGAATAGTCCTACTCCCTTCTCTGAAACTGTATAACCCTTGATTCACCCCAAATAAAGTTGTTCTGTCTCCCCAAAGCTGATCCCATACTGTTATCATCTCCGTAGTACTCACAGGTTACCAGAAACCCTGTTCTTTGACTCTGTCCTCTTTGTACTTGTGGGCCAGTGGACAATGACCCAGGGGAGAAAGGAGAACCTCAGATCTGACTGTCACAGAATCTAAAACACATGAGTGCTCACATGTGTCATAGAATAGAAACTGCCAGAGGTAAAGGAAAATGTAAAGAGATCAGCCACAGCATACAAAGGAGAGTTTTAAGGACAAATAGCCTGAAGACCTACTGTGAGAAGACTGTAGTATACCCTGGGTATACCCAAAGCTGCTTAGTAAACATTTTCAGTAATATACATACATCCAACACAACTGAAGCAATGGATCTTTCAGTTATCTCAGTCAGACTAAGTCAGTTTAACAATGTGTAAACAAATAGATTCCATTTGTATAAGCAGATTATATATAACTAAATACATAAATAAATTAAATTAATGTAATCCACATACACAATGAAAGGTTCTAGGTACACCAACATGTCATACTTCCAACAGACTGTTTCTCTCAGGATTAAAATCTCCTGTGGTGATTTGTCTCAATAAAAACCATGATTATAAATGGAGACATCAGGACTTCAGCAGGTGATATTATCAGTGAACAAACATAGAAGGCTCTGTCTCTAAGAAGCTTTCTACAGAACACGGAAAGGAAAGGAGGGTGGATCTTCAGGAGTACACCAGGTGGCTGTTTGCATGTCTGCTATGCCTCCATGACATACAAAGAGAACTCAATGGTGTTTCCTAGACTTTTTGTCTCATATGGCTTTGTTTATCTGTTTGTCATACTGGTCTTTTGCTCATATATCATGATTTCTAATGTTTGGGGTTTTTTCTAGGGTGTGTGTGTGTGTGTGTGTGTCTGTCTGTCTGTCTATCTGTCTGTGTTTCTTCTTTAATTCTGGTATATTTCTTTGTTGTTTATCTGTTTGTTTTCTTTAGAGACAAAGAGGTGGGGAGATTCTGGGGGAGGGGAAAACCTGATCAGAATATATTCTAGGGAGAAAATACATTTTTAATAAACTAAAAGAATAGAAGCAATTTCTGCAGATTAAGTTTTGAAATGAAGTTGTAGGCTGATGAGAATGTCAACATTCAATGTCAGAATTGACTCCTGAAGTACATTTAAATATACTTTCCTAAAATTAAACCTTTACAATGATGACAAAACCACAGTGCATGCATTTTGATTTCACTTTTTAATTTTAAATTTTATTCTTCATGTGCATTACATCCCAACTACAGTTTCCTGTACCTTCATTCCCCCAAGTTCCTCCAAAACTCCCCACTTCCCCAGATCTACTTTGCCTCAATTTCCTTTTTCAAAATGAGCAAGCCTTCTGGGGATATCAACCAAATATGGCATAACAAATTACAATAAGACTAGGCACAAACCTTCATTCATATCAAGGCTGGACAAGGCAACCCAGTAGGAGGAGTAAAGGGTCCCAAGTGAAGACAAAAGAGTCAGAGATACCCCTACTTCCACTATTAGGAGTCCTCCAAGGACATCAATTATAACTTATATGCAGAGAACCTAGCTTAGACCCATACAGGCTTCCTGTTGCCGGTTCAGTCTCTGTGAGCCTCTATGAGCAGTGCTAAGATGGTTCTTTCGGTCATAATATCATGGTGTCCTTTATACCTCTGACTCTTAGAATCTACCCTCCTACTCTTCCGCAGGGTTCCCCTAGATTTGCACAGTGTTTGGCTGTGGATCTCTGTATCTGCTCCCATAGTTGCTAGACAATACCTCTCTCTTGACAATTGGACTAGGCACTAATTGGGAGGATAGCAGAATATAATTAGAAATCATTTCATCGACTTTTTTGAGCTAATCATATTTGGATCTACTCTGGGATTTGGGGCTGACCTGTATCTTGTTCCTGGCCATCCACACAGTGTGAGACATAGGCTCCCACTTATAGCATGGGTATCATCATTACAAGAATAAGTCATTGGTTGGCCAGTTCCACAAGTTCTGTGCCACCATTACTCCACCAAAACTTGCAGGTGGGACAATGAGTAGGTTGAAGGTTTTGTAGCTGGGCTAATGCCTCATTCCCACTGATGGAAGGCTTGCATGGTTATAGAAGATAGGTGGACTAGGCTTCATATTCCTTATCACTAGGAGACTTTGCTTGGATGACTCTTGTAGATTCCAGAGAGTTTTCACTGCACTGGGTTCATATATCACACTCCAATGTCACCCTCCACTCCAGTTTCAGTTTTCTTTTTTAGTTCTTTCTCCCTCCATACCCTCCCACCTGAATTCCTCTATTTCCATCCCCACCTAACCTTGTCCACAGGCAAATTACATTCTATTTCCTTTTCCCAGAGAGATTCCTGCATCTTCCCTTGAACCCTCCTTGTTACTTAGCCTATCTGGGTCTGTGAATTGTACCATGATTATCCTTCACTTACAAGTGAGTACATACCAGGTTTGTCTTTCTGAGTCAGGGATACCTCACACAGAACGATTTTTTTTCCTAGTTCCATCTATGTGCCTGCAGATTTCATGATCTCATGGTTTTAAAACCGTCATGTAATTGTTCCACATTTTCAGTTGAAGGGCATCTAGGTTTCCAATTTCTGGCTATTATGAATAAAGCAGCTATGAATATAATTGAGCAAGTGTCCTTGTGGTAGGATGGTGTATCCTCTGGGTATAAGCCCAGGAGTAATAAAGTTGAGGTAGATTGATTCCTCCATACTGATTTCCATAGTGACAAGTTTGCACTCCCACCTACAGTGGAGAAGCATTCCCTTTGTCCATATCCTCACCATCATAAGCTGTTGCTTGTGGTTTTGATTGTAGCCATTCTAACAGGTGTAAGATTGAATCTCAGAGTTGTTTTAATTTTCATTTCATTGATGGCTAAAGATGTTGAACATTTCTTTAAGTGTTTCTTAGCCATTTGAGATTCCTTGGTTGAGAATGTCTATACTCTATTTTTAATTGGATTATTTGGTTTGGTTCTTTAGTTCTTTATATATTCTGGATATTAACCCTCTATCAGATTTGAAGTTGGTAAAAATCTTTCCCTATAGGCTGTCATCTTGATGTATTGACAGTGTCCTTTGCCTTACTGGAGCTTTTCAGTTTCACTAAATACTATATATTAATTGTTCTTAGTGGTTGTAGTATGGGTGTTCTGTTCAGGAATTTGACTTCTGTGTCAGTGCATTCAAGGGTATTTTTTACTTTCTCTTATATTAGGTTCAGTGTATCTGGTTTTATGTTGAGGTCTTTGACCCACTTGCACTTCAGTTTTGTGCTGGGAGATGGATATGGGTCCATTTGCTTTCTTCTACATACAGAAATCCAGTTAGACAAGCGCCATTTATTGAAGAGGCTTTCTATTTTCCATTATATAGTTTTGGATTCGTTGTCAAAAATCAGGTGTGCACAGGCATGTGGAGTTACATCTGTGCCTTCAATTCAATTCCACTGATCAATCTGTCTCTATTTGTGCCATACAATGTGCGTTGCATGGTGTTTTGATCACACTGTGAACCCCAAGGTTCTGTTGTTTCTAGCTGTGATGTGGCTCAGCCTCAACATATACTTTTAATCCCTATGACTGTAATGCAGATATGCCCTTAGTATACCTCTTTAATCCCAAATCTGAAGGTAAAGTTAGTTTGTAGAAAGAAACACCCATGTTTTAGAATGATAGCTAATTGAGTAGCAAAGTGATGAATCAGAGAGATATTTGACAAAATAGGATAAGCCCAATTAGTATGAGAGCAGTGAGCAAAGAGAGGATGCTTAAGGGAAAGCAGTACAGAGAGAGGGCACACATTTATCAGGAGACTTTATAGAGACAGGGCAAAGAGAGAACAAGCTAGACATAGGTAAAAGTCAACCCAAGCAATTCAGGAAGGGCAGAAAGAGGCAAGCCTGTTGATTTACTCATCTTAGAGAGGAGTTTGAACCAGAAAATCTGAGTTGAATCAGTCATCCAGAGCTCAGAAAGTACTAGGAATGGGTTGAGATTATTCAGCAGCAGGTTTCAGAAGCTGACAACATTCTAGGGATAGAGTAGATTGTACAGAGTCTAGAAGCTCCCAGGACTAGACCTAGAAGACAAAGGCTGTAAGCCTCTGGTAGGACATTAATCAGGTGAATGATATTTACTTTTAAACTATGTGGGTTGTATTAATATAGATCTGTAATCTGGCTTAAAACCACTGGTGGTGATACCTCCAGAAATTCTTTTATTGTATAGCCTTAGCTATCCTGAGTATTTGTTATTCCATATGGCATTGAGAATTGTTCTTTCAAAGTCTGGAAAGGATCACATTGAAATTTTGTTGGAAATTGCAATAAGTCTATAGATTATTTTGGAAGGATTGGCAGTTTTCATATGTTGCTCCATGAGCATGGGAGAGCTTTTCATTTTAAGATATTTTTCTCAATTTCTTACTTCAAAATCTTAAAGTGGGTAAGACTTTTACTTGCTTGGTTAGAGTTACCTCAAGATATTTTATATTATTTGTAGCTATTTTGAAAGGTGCTCTTTCCCCTTCTTTCTTTCTCAACCTGTATGCCATTTGTGTATAGAGGAATACTGATTGATTGATTGTTTGTTTTAGTTAATCTTGTACACAGCAACTTCGCTGAAGTATGTTTTATCAGTTGTAGGAGTCCCTGATATAATTTTTGGGAGATCACTTATGGAGGCTGCCATATCATCTGTAAATAATGATACTTTGACTTCTAACTTTCTGATATTTATCCCCTTGATCTACTAATGTTGTCCTATTGCTCAAGCTAGAACTTCAATTACTATATTGAAGAAATAGAGAGAGGGTGGGCAACCTTGCCTTGTTCTTGGTTATAGTGGAATTGTTTTGAGTTTCTCTCCATGTAGTTTGGTGTTGGCTATAGGCCTGCTGTAATCTTTATTATATTTAGGTCTGTTCCTTTTATCCGTACTCTCTCCAAAACTATTGGATATTGTTATTGGATAGATATTGTTATTGGATATTGGATATTGTTAAAGGCTTTTTCAGCATCTGAAATACCATGTGGGTTTTTTCCTTTCATTTTGTTTATGTGGTAGATTACAATGACTGATTTTCATATGTTGAATCATTTCGGCATCTCCGAAGCCTTTTTGTATGATCTTCTGTATCTTTTTTTTTTTTTTTTGGATTTGGTTTACAAATATTTATTGAGCATTTTTACATCTATGTTAATGAGGGAAATTGGTTTGTAGTTCTCTTTGTTTATTGAATCTTTATGTGGTTTTGCTAACTGGGTGACTATAATCTCACAAAAGTAATTAGTATTCCTTTTGATTATATTTTGTGGCATAATATGAGGAGTATTAGTGTTATATCTTCTTTGAAATTCTGGTCAAATTCTGCATTAAAACTGTCCAGACTTGGGCTTTTTTTGGTTAGAAGCAAATAACCATTTTACTTAAATTTTCTAATTCTGGGGAATATATATATATATATATATATATATATATATATATATTCTCTCTCTCTCTATATATATATATATATAGAGAGAGAGAGAGAGAGAGAGAGAGAGTATGACCTAATGACTCATTGGATTTCCTCAGTGTCTCTAGTTATGTCCACTTTTTCATTTCTGACTTGGTTAATTTGGATATGCTCTCTCTGCCATTTCATTAGTTTGAATGAGGGTTTGTCTATTTTTTTTTCATTCTTTCAAAGCATCAACTCTTTAATTTCTTCTGTTGATCTCTTAGAATATGTTTTACTTATTACAGCTCAATTATTTTCTGCTGTCTCCTCCTCTTGGGTGAGCTTGCTTCTGTTTGTTCTACAGCTTTTAGATGTGTTGTTAAGTTGATATGAAATCTTTACAATTTCTTTATGTACCCACTAAATGCTATGAATTTTCTTCTTAGCACTACTTTCATTGTATCCCAAAAATTTGGAAATGCTGTCCATTGATTTTCATTGAATTCAAGGAAGTTTTTAATTTCTTTACTTATCTTCTGCCTTGATCCAGTAATCATTCAGTAGAAAGTTGTTCAGTTTCTGTGTTTGTAGGCTTTCTATTGTTTCTGCTATTGCTGAAACCCATCTTTAATCCACTGTAGTCTCATAAGATACATGTGGTTATTTCAATTTTCTTTTATCTGTTGAAACTTGATTTGACCAGATATGTGGTCACTTTTGGAGAATGATCTATGAGATGTTTAAAAGAAGATGTATTCTTTTGTACTTGGATAAACTGTTCTGTAGACATCTATTAGGTCCATTTGGTTACAAAAGCTATTAATTTTAGTATTTCTCCTCTGTGTGTGTGTGTGTGTGTGTGTGTGTGTGTGTGTGTGTGTGTGTGTGTGAATATAGTTAATATCCTTGGGTTGGAGTTTTCCTTCTAATACCTTCTGTATGGGATAGATTTGTAGGTACATGGTTTTTTAATTTGACTTTATCATGAAATATCTTCATTTCTCTAAATATGGTGATTAAGTTTTTCTGGACATACTAGTCTGGGCTGGCATCTGTAGTCTTTTAGAGTCTGGAGGAAATCTTTCCAGGCCCTTCTCGCTTTTAGAGTCTCCTTCAAGAAGTGAGATGTAATTCTAATAGGCCTGCTTTTATATGTTATGTGGCCTTTTACCCTTGGTGCTTTTAATATGGTTTCTTTGTTCTTTGTGCTTAGTGTTTTGATTATTATGTGACAGGGGTACTTTATTTTCTACTCCAATATACTTAGTGTTCCCTAAGCTTCTTATACCTTTATAGACATGTCCAATTTACGTTAGAAAAAAATTTCTTCTATGATATTGCTAAAAATATTTTCTGGGCCTTTAAGCTAGGAATCTTCTCTTTATTTTATTCCTCTTATTCTCAGGTTTAGTTTTTTCATAATGTCCCATATTTCTTGGAAGTTTTATGTCAGAAAATTTTTAGATTTAACATCTTTGAGTGATGTATTGATTTCTTCTATTGTATCTTCAGCATCTGAGATTCTCTGTTCTACCTCTTGTATTCAGTTGGTGTTGGTAGTCTCCATTTGCTTATGTTGATTTTTCATTTCCAGGATTATCTCAGTTTGTGTTTTCTTTATTGCTTGTATTTTCATTTTCAGGTCTTCAACAGCTCTTCCTTCTTGTTTTGTTCTTGGCCTTCTTGGATTTCTTTCAGGGATTTATTGATTTCCTCTAACATTTTTGTTTGTCTTTTCATCAATTTCTTTAAGGGACTCGTCTATGTCTTCTTTAAGAACCTCTATCATCTTCATAAAGTTGATTTTAAGGTCATTTTCTTGTGACTTATCTGTGTTAGGATAGCAGAGTTTACTATAGTAGGGTCACTAGGCTCTAGTGGTGCCAAATTTCCCTGGCTACTGTTGTGTTCTTACACTGGCAGCTCTGCAGCTGGATTTGCATTGATTACAGGTGTAGTTGCCAATTTCTGAGTTTGTCTTTGTTGGGTGCATATTTTGTTCCTTTGTATCTGTTTCTTTTTTGATATTCTGGCCAGAATGGCTTGTAGAAAGTCTTTGTCCAGGCTCTTGGTCCTATGAAGGTTCTATGCCCCAGTATAGGTGAATGCCAGGGCCAGGAAATGGGAGTGAGTGGAGGAGCAGGAAGAAGGGGGAGGGGATAGGGGATTTTTAGAGGGGAAACTAGGAAAGGGGATAACATTTGAAATGTAAATAAAGAAAATATCTAATTTAAAAAAAGAGAAAAAAGTCTCTGCCCATGTTGGAGGCTAATTTTCTGATGCCTAGAGTAATCTCTTGTATTTCAGGGGATTTTACCCAAGTTGGGGGCTGAATTTCTGGTGACCTGGGGTTCTGGTGGTCTGTGTGGCCTCTGTTGGAGCAGTGTTTTTCCACCAGAGTTATAAACCTGGTGTTTGAGCTGACTTCTTGATTTCTGGTGGAACAGGGGTATTCTGCCAGGATATGATGATAAGGGGACAAACGGTATTTGAGAGAGAAGGCTGGTTGGGCCCGTGAGGGCATGTTGGCAGTCCACAAGTAGGGGGCTACCTGAGGTCTTGGTTATCAGTGTGGCCTCTGTTAAGGTAGGGGGCTTCCAATGGAGTTGTGGGCATCCATATTGTATGAAGTAGAAGAGAAGAAGTTGGCAGCAGGGTGGGCAGGTGTTGGGGTGTTTGGTGGTTGGTTCTAGAGCTTATTAGAGTTTGTGGATGTGGCATGGCCTCTAATGGATCAGAGGATTTCATCTTAATAGGTGGGCCAAGATATGGTGATGGGGAAATGAGGGCTAGTTGGGGTAGGCTGTATGGGCAAGGGCATGGGGTGCTCTTACCTGGGATTTTCAGTACCAGCATGGCCTGGTAGGGAAGGGGGCTCAGTCTGGAGGTGTGTGCCAGGATATGGTGATGAGGAGAGAAGATGAGTGGTGATTGGATGTGGTGAGCATAGTTTCTTTAAAAATACCTTTTAAGCATGTAAAATAGCTTAGTCAGGATCCCCACTACAACCAAGGTTGCACCTAATAACCAGAACTCAGTGACATCACTCAGAGAAGATAACCATGCACAGTCCTAGAACACCATGAGTACCACTGGACTGTATATAAGCTGAGACCAAGAGCAATGTTCTGCTCTTCGTATCTAGTAAGATGCCACATTTATCTGGATTGTGGCTGAAGAGTCTCCTCCAGGACCCTGATCTGATCCTAAAATCAGAGATTTTTGTTGTTGTTGTTGTTGTTGTTGTTGTTAGAAACTGGACCTGAACTTCAGCTACATTGTACAAGTGAACAGCCTGGGGGATAGGCTTAGGACCATTGTTGGGAATTCAGAGTGTGAACATCAGCATAATAAAATAAACTTTTTATTATCCCAACTTTTTTATCTCTACCTTCTTGCTTGTAACATTGGTGGTAAGCTGGGTGGGCATTGGCAGGGTGGTATGTGTTTATCTGATGGGGTTCTGAGTCCTTGAATGACTTCTATTGGTCAGAGGACTTCTGGGGTTCTGGGTACAGTGTAGCCTTTGATTTAGCAAAGGGTTTTCTATAGAAGGACATTTCTGTAGGCGTGCCTTGGTTTGATTTTTAAAGTGAGTAGCCATTGAATATCTTCCTACATTTACTCAGCTAAGTTTGAATTACATAAATTAAACTTTACACACCTTTTCCTGAGATTTTCTAAAGCTACTTTCTTCCCTCATCTTAGTCTTCAGCTTGCTTAAATCAATGTGCCATCTGTTCATCATTATACTAATTGTATTATAATAAGCCAGCCAGGCCTGTGGATTGATAGTTTTCCTCATGTCCCCTACTAACTGAGGACCACCATAGCTTTCTACAGATGCACTGTGAAGAGCAGAGTATGATAACTCATATTGATTGTGTCAACACAATCAACTACATCCTGAATTACCCCAAATCCAAGCAGCTAGACATGCCTATGATCAATTGTCTTCACTGGATCTTTTGAGGTGGGAAGACCTATCTTAAATTTGAGTCAGTTTCTGGTGGCAGCCCAGGAGAAGGACTTGAAAGAAGAAAGCTTTTGTTCTTTGCCTGCTCATCCTCACTCTCACAGGAAAGCTCATCCACCCTCCTGCTGAAGCATTCCTTCACTGATGTTTAAAAATCTACTTTGTCAGAATTACAACATAGACTGAGGACCCTTAGCTCTTTAACAATCTCCCAAGCCTTGGTCATTCTACTGGGGAAACAGGCATTGCTGTGCTATCTGGACCTGGAATATAATCTCACCGTGCTGTTTAATACACAGAGGAACCCTGAAGATGGATATGATTTTGTTTGTTTCTTTGTTCTGCTTGTCATCAAATTCTTAACATTAAAACATTAGCCTAAGTACTCAGTGCACATGTAAAAACCTGCCAAGCCTGATTTGAATTGATAGTCTCAATGTGTGTCTGTCGTTGCTTACCTCCTCTTTTCTCCATGCTCTCACAGAACCAATGCAAATGTGGAAGACACTCACTCTAAGAATTACCAGCTTCTAAGCCCTATAGAACATCCAACTCCCAAGCAGTCAGGGAAACTCACTTCTGTAAATGTTCTGAATTAGCAATTCATGAGTTTAACTTACACAGTATTTCAAACTACCATCAGTAAAGTTACAATAGTGTTCAACTTTAAAGAAATGAGTGTAATTAACACAGTAGGCTTTAGTTAACTGATTTTGAGCTTTAGGGTTTTGGTTTTTTTATTTTACTTTCAATCTTTTAGTTTTTGGTAAGGCAAAATCTTTTTCCATTGACTTCATAGTATTTTATTTTGTTAAAAATTAAGTTCAATTAATTCAGAGAATTCTTATCCATTCAAATTAATTTTAATTTTATTTTAAATTACTTTTAATATCTTTAATGCATATTTCTCTTTGTTTTTTATGGTTGAGTTTTTTTTAGAAATACTACAATATTGAAATATACAAATAATTCTCATTTTTAAATGTAAGTCGAGTGATCTGTTAAGAAAATCTATACTAAGGCACTACAAAGACTCAGTGAACAGCATTCAGATTATGGCTTCCATAAAGTCAAATGACTTTTCCCAGGGAGGAAGAATATACATCAAATTTATACAGCCTGCTGTCATTCTCAATGATTGTGTGCCAGATGTTCACCATTTATCATGACTACAGCTGCAGAGATATATGTGAAATCATGTATAATAAAGAATTGTCTGAGAAGGTTTAAAATACTGATTTTAAAAATTCTTAAGTATATAAAATTAAGATGTGTAGTATGTTTCAATTTCTCACTGATTTGCCAAAAGGATGTATTTGGGAGTATTTTAAGATGTCAAAATATTGTAATTATAGATAAGAGTTTAATGACCAATCACACATGAGTTTTGTTGGTATAGTCATATCTATGGAAAAGGAACAGGGTATGATACAAGCTGAGACACATGCATGCATTTAGATTCTTTGCATCAACATCCTTATTTCATAATATCTAACAAATTCAAGGGATAACACTAATTTAGTTTCTTTTTTAAATTCCTGCTCAAACCATAGTTTTACCTTTGTGTATCTGTGTATATTATGCATATGTGCATTCATATGTGCATGTTGTTTGTGTGTGTGTGTGTGCATATGTGCATGTGCATGTATTATGAGGTGCATGTGATGAACATAAAATCACTTAAGAGAAAATGAGACCAAGAAGCCAAGGCTAAATAAAACTAAAAACATTATTTGCCCATGCTCTTCTGCTGTATGTCATAGCGACAAGCCTTCTGAAGCTGAGTGACAGCCATGCCCCCTGGAACAGCTTCAAGTGGGGCTGGCTTCATCACATCCATACCCAAAGGTCTTCATGTGTTTCCAATTTGATCTGGAATAGATTTTACACAGATGAAAAAAGTTATCAGCTCCTGGATATTCGCTTACTTGGCAATCAGTTCCCAAGTCAAAGTGTTATGCCCGTGGCTGCATGTCACTCTTGTCAGATTTCAAGTGTGTGTGTGTATGTGTGTGTGTGTGTGTGTGTGTGAGATGTGAAAAAGAGAGAGGGACAGAGAAAGACAGACACACACAAACACGGAGAGGGAGGGAGGGAGAGAGAGAGAGAGAGAGAGAGAGAGAGAGAGAGAGAGAGAGCGCGCAACTCTTCTTTAAAACTACCTTTACAGGAACAAAGGGCAAGCAGTGTAGATAGCTTCCCACACCAAAGGAGTGCCAGAACAACATGGAAAATCAGAGTTAACCTCCCACAATATAGTTAATTTAATTCTATTAACACTAGACATGTCCTCCCTTGCAAAATGTTAAAAATTCTAGGTAAAAATGGTGCTTTTCACTAAAATGTTACAGTGTAGTTATGATAGACCTATATAAATTATGATATATAATATGTATATGCCTGAAAAATTAAAGAGTTAAAGAAACTATGACTATTCTAAGATTATGTATTTTTCTGAATTACCTACATCATTATTGTAGTTTTTATTTTCATATTTCAGTTTTCCATTTTTCACAGAATGGTCATATTACAGATCTTTATCAAAAACACAAAAAGATGCACTCTTTGCTCTATGGTACTGTTGGCAGTTCTGCTGTGTAATTCACTAGATATACGTTTTGAAAGAAGTCTAAATGATGAAGAAGAATCCTAAAACCTCAAGAATTTCCTTTGATTTAATCACTGTAGTGCCAAAACAGTCACTAATTCTCTAAAAGTGGAAATCATAGACTCTAATAATCATAAATGGAGGTCATGGTCTAGAGGTGGAAGCAATAGAATTTAATTTTATTAGGAAGAGAGGTCATTGTCTCTAATCCTTTATCAAGGGACACAATACTCTCTAATCCTATAGGAAGTGATCACTATAATTTAATTCCATAGGAATGAAGGCCAAAGTCTCTAATCCTCAAGGAGTAGAGGCTGTAGTCTCTAATTCTATAGGAAAGCAAGCAATGTTCACCAATCCTATAGCAATGGAGACTAAAGGCTCTAATATCCTTGGAGGAGAGCATAGTCTATAATTGTATAAAGTTGAAGGCCACAGCCTCTAATCCTTTAGGAGTGTTGACCAGTCTCTCATCTCTTGTTGATCTTTTAAAACTAGTTTTAACGATGGACACTAATAGTCTTATGCACTATACTGTCCTATCTTCAGAATGTAGGTTTCTTATCTGTTTCTATGAGAACTGTCTTCATAGAAAGTAACACTGTAACACTGACACTTCTGTTCTCTTCATCATCACTGGCAGTAAAGTTAACTACACTAACCTACTCTGCAGTTTGCCACAAACAAAGAACCTTAGGATACACCAGAGGCATGGGTACACCAGAGTTATGGGTATACCAGATGTATTATTGTTCACTATATCATAGTGCTTGTGTAACTTAGAAAACTAGCTAAGTTTTAAAGTTTGACTTATAGACAGATATGTGTGTTAGATAGATACTAGCTGCCCTTTAAAAAACGCTAATGCCTTAGGCAACATCTTTGTAATGAAATGTCCATTAGTAGTAAAGATATCTGAATTAATTTATATTTGTGCTCATATAGTATATGTTTTCATAAAATTGTTTTATTTCACATTTCTGTAGCAAAAGCATACTTAAATTTAAACATTTTCAAAATTATTAATTTTGATCTTCAAATATAGAGACATTTTGTCTAAATTCTAAACTATGCTGTTTTAATCCTAAATATAAACTAATTCACATCAATTTCTTGGTGTTTGAAAAAAGAGAGTAATACTATTTGTGCAATGTCTCTGTGTTCATTTCTTTCTTTCTATTCTAATGTACCAAAACACAATGCCCCAGGGAATCTGATCCAATTTTAGCTTATTTCAAAAAATATTCCAAATGCATTCATTCAAAGGACTGAGAGTTAGCGAGGATATCTAACACAATATTGTGGAATGTGGAATGTGAGACCCCCTCAATACTTTGCACTTACAATCCAAGTTCAGAGCACGGTCTCACTTTAGTGACAGTGTCCTTCCCCCATCACTTTCTAGTTTACAGTACTGTATCTCTTGTGTATTAAGCCACAGAATGCACAAGTTTAGATACTGAAACATGATGCCAAGGGTATACTGTTTCCAGAAAAACATTGACATATTAAATATGTTCTTAGAGAAATGAAAAGTGCATACAAGCTGGGCTTTCTTAGTAGGATTAAACAGAAACACACCTAGTGTGCTGTGTTCCACCCAGTACATTTTGAGTTTTATTTCTTGCATTATTCCATGAGCCAACATAGGTATCTAACCATAAAGCAGGCAGACTGTTTTCACAGCTGTTCTGGTAACTTACCCCTGTGTTCTAAGGACCACACAGGGGTTCCAGGGCTGCACTCCACGAGAGTCTCCAAGGAGTGCCTCACTCCAATCTAGTTAATTTCAGTCTGCTGTGTTGCTAGATTCACTCCCTAGACTGACCATCAATAAGGGTGTGTATTTTCTACAACTGAGATGTGAAAAATATGAACAAATGCTAAAATCACATGATTCTGAAAAGTAAACAAGGACCAAATGCACAAACTTCTCCCAAGGTCACACCCAGGATATCTTTAACACATTTGAGGAAAGAAAATGTCAACATAACATTACAAAATGATGATATTCTGCAAGACAATGTTATACTTGCTAAAGGGGTATCTCGAACTTTCTAGTGAATCCCACCATGCCCTATGTGCTGCTCAGCTTAGACTATCATAGTGTAGACATATGTGTAACTGTATATACAAATAAATGATTGTACCTGCTAATGTATATCATCAGTCAATAGAACAAGAAGAGAAGAAAACTCACCATGATTATTAACCACAACTATTACATTTCTTTTACAAGCATGTCAGGCTCTGACTTACCTTTGTGAAAAACTGGTCTCTGAATTCTAAATAGTCACAGAATAAATCAGTGTCCTCTATATTTAAACTCAACCACTTTACTGTGAAGTGTGACATATTGTCCTCATTTGTTAATTTTTTTCATCTGATAATTTTTAAGAAACCAGCATCAAGAAGTAGCTACCATCTGTCAATCAGCTGATTTCTGCCTTAATGGACATATTTGAAATGCTTTTTAAATGATCAGTTGAGATTTTTCCATATAATAATAAAAATAATCAAAACTATTTTTTCTACTTTTGATACTGATGAAAAATAATTTCAGAATGAAATTTCTACTGGGATTTTCTTGGTAATTATGCTAGGCTCAGAGTTTATGGCCAGAGTAAAAATGTACTGATAATTGTTTGTAATGTTAACAATTTGAATTATCACATAAAAGTAAATGCATACATCATTTGCTGAAATAAAACTTTGTAGGATGAAAACAAAAAAATTAACATTTTTCTTTCCTATTATTAAGCATTCAATTAGGTTAACAGTCTCAGGTTCATGTACAAATAAACTTGATTACTGAAAAAGAAGATATTTTAGATCTGTGTCGGGATCACACAACTGCTTGGAAATGAGACTCTGGGGATCTCAGAGCCCATCCCTGAGTTCAACACTTAGATTCCAAGAACATAATGTCTCCAGAATCACCCTCCTTTTAATGTTTTAGATCTCTCTCTCTCTCTCTCTCTCTCTCTCTCTCTCTCTCTCTCTCTCTCTTCCTCTCTCTTGCTCTCTCCTCCTCCTTTCCTGCAGTTTTTTTTCTGTTCACGATTTTAAGATGGCTAATATTTTAAATATTATATTTATATGTATGTGTGCATGCACATATGTCATGGTGTACATATGGCAGTAAGAGGAGAGCTTGCAAAATAAATCATCAGATTTGACTGCAATTGCCTTGAAATAAGGAGACCTCTCACTCACTCCACACAGACTGATTTTCCACTTTAATGAAAACAATAAACTGTTGTCTGTTGTATTTTATCCTTCTTTAAGGATTGTAAATACATTCATCGTTGATTTAGAGGCTTAACCTATAAAACAGGTAATAGTAAAGATAAGAATATAAACATGAAAGAATGTGTTCACAGAAAGCCTGGGTTCTTAGAGTCCTTGAAGCAAGTGAAACAACAGACTAAGAATTTGGCTCAAACCCACTGGTCCCTGAGCCTCCCTCATAAACACAGCAGTAATAACGCTTTCTGCTCCGTGTCCACTCTTCCTTTCAAACATTATCCAAAGATAACGCTACCCATGGCCTACAACAATAAAGGTTTGGATCCATCTCTATTTATTACACATCAAAAAAGTTCTGAATGTGCATAGAGTTTAAAAAAATAACATAGTGTTCTGGTTTATGTCTCAAAGTCAAGATTAGAATAATCAGAAAGGCAAGATGTTAAGATTCTATCTGACTCAGAATGATTTGTAAGAAGCAATTTATTTACAATTTAAAACCCTAGATGGGAGAGAGGATATACAGAAAATACAATAGATAAGAGCACAAGCCCCCCTCTAGTGTATATAGATAAAATCAGCTCTGGAAACAAAGCGAATGCACAGAAACCAGGGCATGGTGTAGCTCTCAGCCTCATCCACATTCTCAATTGAAACTATGCATCCCAAATTCAGGCCCATATAATATGTTTCCTAGCAAATGTTGAAAACAAATATGACTGTGCCATTGTACATGGACTGACTGATGCGTGACAATGCATTTTCAGTCTTACATACTGAGCAGTGTTTTAAATCAGCATATTGTTTTCAGATAGAGTACCACATGTTTCAGAACATGTATCAGTTACTCAGCAAAAAAACAAGAAACCATATGTAACAGCTGCAGCCACAGACAAGATCCATCTCCACTGGGTTCCGTGAAAAGGTTCTTGATTGCTCTGGCTTCGGGCTTGCAAGACTCGTGTCCCTAAAGTTGGCTTTGATCAATGTGTAATTGTATCTTTCGCAGCTCCTGTCACCCCTCTCATCTGTGCCTAATGTGGTCACAGTCATTTCAAAAAATTCAACTTTATACAAAGACATCTATCTTTAGAGTTGAAAACATGGGAGTATTTGTTTGTCTGAAGAAAAAACATCTGCATGTTTGAAGTCTTAGCTTTCTATTTGCATGCTTCCATGGGATATAGACAATTGATGTTATTTTTTAGTCTTAAATATTTTCTTGCCTTTAGTTAATTCTTCAGTTTTCAAGCAGTCATCATTTTCTAAGATAGTTTTTATATTTATTTATTGCTCTCTCTCTCTCTCTCTCTCTCTCTCTCTCTCTCTCTCTCTCTCTCTTCCCATTTCTTGCTGTATGCATGAGTATAACAGGTGTGCACAGATTTCCATGCAGAACAGGAGGTAGAGTGTGTGAAATCCTTTGGAACTGGAATTATTTGGTGCTTGCTAGCTACTGAATGTGTGTGCTGAGGTCAGAACTCAGGTGCTCACGATTGAGTAGAAAGTGACCCTCAACCTATTCTGTCTTTCCTTTCCCATCTCGCAAAATCTTGCCTCTTATTTCATTTTTTACTAAACTCTAGTAACATATGCATTTCCACTAAACCAAAAACTACTTTAATTGCAAAATCTGCTCTTCATTTGTTTGGATGTATTGGGATTTCATTCTGAGTACCACAGAAGTGGAAACAGTCATTTGGTACCATGTTTTTCAATTGAGTCCATCAACATATAATTGAATACAGAGCAAACTGTATTTCATGTTGAGATTTTATGAGAACACAGGGTGTATCCGAGGAGGGAGGAATAAAAGAAAAGATATGGAGAAATTGTAAGATATTTTTTTAACAGTTCATTATCTTATTAAAGAATTTAAAACACGAGTACTACTGTGTTTATATCATTTTCTCACCATGCTATCCCCAATCCAAATTAGGGGTCATTAAGCATTTATCACATATAGATATGTTTAAGGTTGATGCTTATGGCTGAATAACTGTCAGGATGAGCATACCTGGAGAAGGCTGACTCTCCCTCTCTTAGAAGTTGTCAGTAGCCTGTAAGTCTTCATAGAGAGTAGGCCTTTTAAGATTTCCCCCATTCACATTGGGATGTCAACTGTTGCTGTCATTGTTCAAGTCTTGTGTAGGCAGCCAGCCATGTTTTTAAAATTTCATGGTGCAATTCTCTATTATATACAGAAGACACAATCTCACAGAATATGTCTAGGTCCTCTGGTTCTTAGAGTATTTTTTGCCTCTGTTTCAATGTTAGATTTAAGGATTCTGTTGTAGATGAATCATATGAGATTGGACACCCCTAGTCAGTTGTGCTCAGCATTTTGACCAGTTGTAGATTTCTGAGGTGATCTCAGTCTGCTTCAAAAGGAGTGTTTGTTGAGGGATGAGAGATAGTTCTATTTGTGGCTACGAGGATAGGTATTTTTCATGCAATTGGGAATTATACAAGAAGTGGTCTAAAGGAGGGGAAAGGGAGGAGAGGCTGTGATTCAAATGTATTGTATGATAGAAGAATGAAGAAAAAAATAAGTAAACAAGTGACAGTAGTTGGCTCTTCTCTAGAGTCAGTGTCTCCAGCCACAGGTAAAGTCAGATAGGTTTACAATACCAAGTATGAGTGCCCATCTATTGGGTGGGCCTTTAAGTCCAATTATTTTAAAGAACATTCTGGTAATTTTGACAAGTATGTACACCTCCATAACCGTTGAAGACACCGAGACCCTTATCACATCAGAATCTACTTGCCAGTTGACAGTTTGTACCTCCAATCCAGAAAGAAATGCTGTTCTCTACCATCATTTCTTTCTAACACGCTGCATGGTCTCCGAACTTACAATCTGATTCCAATAATTGTCTTCTGTATTAAATAACACGAAACAAAAATAAAGTCATATGCTTCTAATATGTTGCTCCATAATTTTCAATCATCATATTTCAAATAGTTTCCCCTTCTCCAAAGAAATGGTTTGGTGCTCTGTCCAAATCTGATCATTAACATATAAATTTAAAAACATTACTGTATTGATTCATTCATCAATTCTGTTGCCAAAAACCACACTAATCTTACCACAGTGTCATGATTCCAGTGAACAGGTTTGTGTATAGTTTTGTTTTTTGGGTTTTTTTTGGGGGGGGAGTGGTCTTAGATATTTTCTTTATTTACATTTCAAATGTTACCCCCTTTCCTGGTTTCTCCTCCAAAAAAACCCTATCCTATTCCCTCACCCCATGATCACCAACCCACCCACTCCTGCTTCCTGGTCTTGGCATTACCCTACACTGAGGTATCAAGCCTTCACAGGACCAAGGGCCTCTCTATCCACTGGTGTCCAACAAGGCCATCCTCTGCTACATATGTGGCTAGAGCCATGTGTACTCTTTTGTTGGTAGTTTAGTCCCTGGGAACTCTGGGGTACTGGCTGGTTCATATGGTTGTTCCTCCTATGGGACTGCAAACCTCTTCAGCTCCTTCAGTCCTTTCTCTAGATCCTCCTCTGGGGACCTTGCACTCAGTTCAATGGTTGGCTGAGAACATCCACCTCTGTATTTGGCAGGCACTGGCAGAGCCTCTCAGGAGACAGCTATATCAGGCTCCTGTCAACAAGCTCTTGTTGGCATCTGCCATAGTGTCTGGGTTTGGTGACTGTATATGGGATGGATCCCCAGATGGGGCAGTCTCTGAATGGCCTTTCCTTCAGTCTCTGCTCTACACTTTGTCCCTGTATCTCCTCTCATTGTGTGTAGTTCTTAATGGTGCTTAACTGCATTGTTTTAGAAATTTTAAAATTATATTTAATTTTTTATATTATTTGTTCCTTTTAAGTATATAAAAACAAAATTAATGCTGCTTATTTCATTTTCATACTATGGTACTACTAAATTGCATATTCATTCCCTATATATTTGGGAGAGATTCCATAGTACTTCATTGTATACTGGTGTGCTCTGTGTTAGTAGATGGTGTTTAGTTCTTATATTTAAGTGTTTATTTTATTCTGCATTATTAGCCTGGGCATGACATTGTATTTGGTGTTCAATAGATTACAATATAAACCATTCTTCAGAGGATGCACTTAAAATTTTAGGATATAGCTATGTCTGTCAGAGATATTTTCTCAAATGAAGGAAATCATGGTAATTTCCCTGTTTCTCAGTATTCACCATTAATTAATGTCAAGTGTTCTTAAACACTTGTCTACATCCTTCACAAGTACTGTGTTTCCCTTACATATTCACACTGATTTATTTCCCACTAAAAATAGCCACCTTGCATTCTTCGATGAGCTTAAACTGGCCATGATAAAATCTATAACTCTAGTAGGCATATCTCTTGTTACATTAAGAAACATATATTTGACACAGTTTGACTTAGTCTTTGCCCATCCCTTTGTCTCTATGACATCTCCACATTTGTGCTTGCAAGCTTCAGTGCTTACATCCCATTAATTCTAAGTTTGGAAGTAGAACAGATTCATCTTCAGAAGAAATCAGAGTGTGTGTGGAAGACAAGTCAGCCTTGAGGCTTCCTCATGCTTTATCAGGACTGCATTGTGGATGACACAGTGGCACCTGGAGAATGGAATAGGGGGTGAATTGTCATAGTTGTTTGGAGGTTACCCAGATTTATCTGAATTACCATGTTTGCTTCTCTGACAGGAGAGGAAGGGCCATCTGTCTCAGGGATCACCAGGTACATCAGAGATGCCCAGGGTCTGTCACTTGGAAGGCTCTATAAATATGTCATTAAATTTCCCCTGAGATTTTTGTTTGGTTTTGAATGATATTTTTGTTTTATTTCTTGGAAATTTTGGATGTGCATTCTTTTTTTGGTGTTCTTTCCAGTAAGAATGAGTATGTCAAGTGTAAAATACATTTTGTACATTCTCAGTGGAATAATCAAGAATTTGGGTCCTACCTTCAAATGTGCCTGGATGAAAAGACATGGGGCCACCAGGGTAAGCATGATCCTTAATAAATGTGGTCAGAGAGTACATTTGTATTCCATTGTGACTTAAAGTCAAGCAACTGCAATAATTGTGAATCCTACTTGCCATCTTATTTCTGTGGTGAATGGATTCGATTTTCGGATGTACCCTAGTGAGAAGTGAAAGCAGTTATGTCCCAGTGTGGGCTTCATTGCTATGTCAGCCTTGTCCCTTCATTGCTATGTTTAGTCAGCCTTGACCCTGGGTTATCTCAAACTCTACCCAGGAGGATGTGGAGAGGTGGATGCTCTCAGCCAACCATTAGACTGAGCACAGGGTCCTCAATGGAGGAGCTAAAGAAAGGATCCAAGGAGCTGAAGGGGTTTGACACCCCATAGGAGGAACAACAATATGAACTAAACAGCACCCACCAGAGTTCCCAAGAACTAAACTACAAACCAAAGAGTACGCATGGAGGGACTCTTGGCTCCAGCTGCATATGTAGCAGGAGAAGAGGCCCTTGGTCCTGTGAAGGCTTGATGCCTCAGTGTAGGGGAATGCCAGGACCAGGAAGCAGGAATGGGTGGGTTGGTGAGGAGGGGAGTGGGGGGGAAGGGGATAGGGAGTTTTGGGAGAGGAAACCAGGAAGGGGATAATAGTTGAAATGTAAATAGAGAAAATATCTAAATTTAAAAAAAGAGAGAGTATGTTCATTATATGCAGCTACACAGTACTGAAAAATTTGCCTTGTTCACATGAATCCATTTGAGCACATGGTTGCAGGTAATGCTGCAAGGTAGGCTTTGTAGGCAGAAATATGATAGCTAGCTTGGCTGAGAGGTGTCTGTCTGAAGGATCTAGGTTAAATCCTACATACTGGAAATACTTGAAGCAGGAGTAGCAGGAGATTTTTTTTCAAACCTCTCTACTACATTTGCGATGTGAAACTTTTACTTTAAAAAGTAAGATACATCTATCTTTTCTCCTAGATATACATCTGTAATTATTTTGTATTTATCTTTCTGGAACACTTACAGACACAGCGAGCCAGCGTCTTCTGACCCTCAACCCTACATACGGACTTTTTCTCTGACCTTCATTTGAACTGAGAAAATGGCAAGAATTTCATAGACAGTCTCGAAGGATGGGTCTTGTTGATTATCTTGTATTTCACTCTGTCTTAGCTGTCACTATTGCACCTGCTACAATATTTTACACACAAATTAGTGGCTTTGACATTTTGAAGATAGCTGCTGTCAATAAAACATACAGCTATTATTTTAAGCTATGTGCCTGGAAATCAGCCAGCACTAGGTCCTGGGAGAAGGACCAGATTAGACTGAAGTCCAGACATCCCCCAAACATACCTTCCCATAGAATACCAGGGGCTAAATAAGTAACAGTGCATGTATATACAAGAATTCAAATTCTTCCATAGATCAATTTGAATTTGTTTAGTAATTTACTTTAATCAATACAAATAGCATTAGCAGCAAAATAATCTTAAATTATAAATTTAGATAATTTCTCTCTACAAAAGATAAATATAAACTCTGATGTTAATCTTAAAACTATTGCAGTATAAATAATGCACATTCTCTAAGGCAGAAGTTAATATTACTCTACACACACTCTACAAATCAAACCATCATAAAACACTATTATTAAACTTGCCTTCTCTCATATTTACTCAACTACATTTGATCCCTTTCAACATTAATGCAAATGAATTTACCTTCCTTTTATTGATACATGGTAAAGCACATATATCTAATTGCTCACCTTAAGAATTCTATGGATTTGTTTTAATATTGGCAAATATGTCTGTGCTGGATAAACAGAGTCCTTGAATGGATTTATGAAACTAAAACTTTTTTTCATTACATAATGACACCTTGTTTCACTGTCCTTAAAGACCCCTGGTGATCAGAGTTCTACTTTCTCTTGGTATGAATTTGATTAGTCTAAACACTGTGGAAGTGACATCTACTTTATCTGTCTTTTGTCATTTGTCATTGTTCTGAACAGAACATAACTAAGCTTCATCTCTGTTGATCTATGGGTTGGTACTTCCTTTCATTTTAATGGTAAATGATAGTGTCTGTGTGCAGGTGTGTATGTGCATATGTGTGTGCATGTTTGTGTGTGTGTGTGCAAATGTGTTTGTGTATGTGTGTGCAAGCATTGTATATCTGTTTATGTGTGTGTTTGTGTGCATGTATGTGTTTGTGTGTGTTTGTGTATGTGTGTATGTGTTTGTGCATTTGTGCATGTGTGTTTGTGTATGTGTGTGTTATTTGTCTGTGTGTGTATGTGTGTGTTTGTGTGTGTGTGCCCATATGCACATTCGCGCATGTGTGTACACACACCTGCTGTATGCCACATATCATTTATACCTTTATCTGTCAAAAGATAACTAGTTTGTATTGACCTTTTGTCATAAAACTGTGTCTCATGAGTATGGTATACTAATGCATCTATAAAACCTGACTTCATCTTAATTATTTTATTATTATTCATTTATTTTATTATTTTACTGAACAGGAGAAGCCATCATGCAAGGAAAGCAAAATACTAGATTACTCATATGCCCTTCCTAGACTATGAAGTGGGGAAATGGGTTTCTCTGCCTATGCCTATGCTAACTCAAAGTTTGTATTTGGAAAACAGTGTTGTGGGGTTAGAAGTCACATGTGAATCTCAGAAAATACAGAGGCACAGCTTCAAAGTTTAGTTATCATTTGATTTAAGTTAATATTTTAAAACTTTAAAACTCAAGAAAGCCTAAAACAATACATTTGGATAGATTAAACCCAATAATTAAAGTGATGAATAGTTTAATAGGAAATAGGCAGCCAGAGCCTGAAGAGATAGATTTTCCTACAAGTGTGAGACTGCATTGTAACCCTAGAATCTGTGTAAACATTGCACATGTGTCAGGTGTGTAACCCTAGTGTTGGGAAGACACAGGCAGACAGAAGTTAGAGTTCACATGCTGGCTAGCCTAGTCTAATGGTGAGCTCCAGGCAAATGAAAAACCTGCCTTAAACAATTATATTCCTTAGGATGTCCCCTCAGATTTTTCTCTGGCTTCCATATGCTTGGGCACATGGAACCATATACTATAGACTCAGGAACATACATACCTAGACATCCACACACAGAGAGACACACATATTTCTAAATATATACATACAACTTGCTCAGTCAGTATAATGTTACTTGTACATATGGTTTTAGAACTGACTATTTGCTACTGGAGAACCAATTAATAAATTCTTCCTTGAGAAAAAATATTTTTTCCTGATCCTGATATTCCTTAGTTAACTATGGTTCTTTTTAAAGGGTTGAGGTTTTGAGAACCTTCCCTTGTCCAGTTTAACATGTCTATTTTTATTTTATACATATTAGAGTTTGGGCTACATTTATCTCTGTGTACTACATGTATACAGTGCCTGTGGATACCAGAAGAGGGCATCAGACTTTATGTAACTGAAGTTATAAACCACTGTAGTGGTGCTGAAGCCCCAAACCTAAGACCTACCTCTACAAGAGCCATGGGTGTTATAAACTTTGGAACTATTTCTCTAGTGCCCTTTCCTTTGTTTCCTTTTTATTTTATTTTGTTTTATCTGTTATTTTATTTATTTACATTTCAAATGTTATTCCCCTTCCCAGTTAATTCCCCTTTTCCCTCATCTCCCCTGCTTCTATGAGGGTGTTCCCACATCCACCCAACCCCTCCTGCATCAGCACCCTCTCATTCCCCTGTGCTGAGGCATTGAACCTCCACAGGACCAAGGGTCTTCACTCCCATTGATACCAGATAATGCAATCATCCTTTACATATGCGGCTGGAACCATGAATCTCTCCATATGTACTCTTTGGGTGATGGTTTAGTCCCTGGGAGTTTGAGGGGAGGGGATCTGGTTGGTTGGTATTGTTGTTCTTCCTATGGGGCTGCAAACCCTTTCATCTTCTTCAATCTTCACCCCCAATTTCTCCATTGGGGTCCCTGGGCTTAGTCTGATGGTTGGCTGTGTGCACCAGCATCTGTATTGGTCAGTCTCTGGCACAGCCTCTCAAGGGACAGCTATACCAGGTTCCTCTCAGCTAGTGCTTCTTGGCATCAATAATAATGTCTGGGTTTGGTGTCTACAGATGGGATGGAACAGACTGGATATATAAATACCCAGTATTTTGCTGCATACAGGAAACACACCTCAGTGACAAAGATAGACACTACCTCAATTTAAAAGGCTAGATTTTTTTTTCAAGCAAATGGTCCCAAGAAATAAGCTGGAGTAGCAATTCTGGTATCCAATGAAATAGATTTTTCAATCAAAAGTTACCAAAAAAGATGGGAAAGAATACTGCATACTCATCAAAAGGAAATTCCACCAAGATAAACTCTCTGAACATTTATATCCCAAATTCAAGGGCACCCATATTTGTAAAAGGAACATTAGTGAAGCTCAAAGCACACATTGAACCTCACACATTAGTAGTAGGAGACTTCAACACCCCACTCTCACCAATAGACAGATCGTGGAAACAGAAACTAAACAGACACAGTGAAACTAATAGAAGTTATGAACGAAATGGGCTTAACAAATATCTACAGAGCATTTCACTCTAAAACTAAAGATTATACCTTCTTCTCGGCACCTCATGGTACCTTCTTCAAAATTGACCATATAATCAGATAAAAAAAAAAAACCAAGCTTCAACCGATACAAGAAGATTGAAATAATCCCAAGCATACTATCAGATCACCAAGGACTAAGATTGGTCTTCAATAACAACAAAAACAACAGAAATCCCATATGCACATGGAAGCTGAACAGTGCTCTACTCAATGATAATGTGGTCATGGAAGAAACACAGAATGAAATTAAAGACTTTTATAATTTAATGAAAATGAAGGCACAACATAACCAAACTTTTGGGACACAATGAAACAGTGCTAAGAGGAAAACTTATAGCTCTGAGTGCCTCCATAAATATATTGGAGAGAGAATACACTAGCTACTTGACAGGACACATGAAAGCTCTAGAACAAAAAGAAGCAAATGCACCCAAGAGGAGTAGATGGCAGGAAATAATCAAACTCATGGCTGAAGTCAACCAAGTAGAAACAAAGAGCACTATACAAAGAATCTTGTTTCTTGAAGAATCTCTGAAATATGAGATCTTATAATAACTTGTCAATTCATTATGAAGTGATTTTTGTGCACGCTGCTAATAAAGGGCATACCTCATGCTCCTATGTGTGGATCCTCAATTTTCTCAAGGCCATTCACTAATGAGACTTTCTTTATACACTGCACACTCTTAGCACTTTTGTTGAAAGTAGAAATGAAGGTTGCTGGAAGCCAGGTGGATTCAAGATTTTCCTGAAACTCTGATATATGGAGAAGGAACATAATTCTCTGTCTAAAATCAGAAATATGCATGGTAAAGCCAGTCAGAGCCAGGGGCCAGGGCTTTAGAGGAACTGTGATTTCATTCTGAGAACTCACATCTTTCTACCTAAGGGCCATTGTTACCAGAACCATGGCTGTTCTGTTCTCAGTCTGTGCTGTACTTGAGCTTCCATGTTTCCTCCTTGTGCAACACTGCTATATTGACTCCTGATTTTATTACATTTTATGATACATGTAAACTAACACTGTCCCATTTACCCCTTGTAGGCTGTATATAAGATTTTATATATATAAACTTTGCTTGCATAAAACATAGGGTTATTAAAGACCATCTGATCCTAAACTTTGCTTATTTTTCATCTTCTCATCTCCTGATCTTCCCCATTAGGACCCTGTCATTGAAGAATGAATCTGCTGGTCCAGGTTAGAAGGTTTAATTGCCAGTCCTGTCCACTGGCTGCCACATGTGTTTAAGTTATCACCATTTATTTAATTTTGCAAAAAGCTTTTAAAGTAGGATAGAGTAAAACCTCTATCTTCAAACCAGCTTTAATCTTTCTGCTCAAAACTGCCCTTTGTTATTGAGGATATTTTTTTCCAATTTCATACAAACTCAACATTTAAAAAATTCTATGACTTAGGAAGGCAATGCCAGGTGAATCTCTGGGAGTTTGGGGCAGTCTAGTCTACAGAAGAGAAAGCTCCAGGACAGCCTAGGCTACACAGAGAAATCCTGTCTCAACAACAAAACAAAAAATCTGTGGAAAAAAAAAACACAGACAGATGGCTTGACAGTTAAAAGCATTTGTTCCACTTTCAGAGAACCTGGGTTTGCTTCCCAGGTGGTGGGTCACAACCCTCAGAACTCCAGTTCCAGAAAAATATCAACCCTTCTAGAGTCTCCACATGTACTGCACACACACACACACACACACACACACACACACACAGGCACATACACACACAAGTGCACACATACACACACAAAGGCAAACATTCATCAACATACAAAAATTATTTTGGAAAGAATAACAACATAAAAGTTTTAATAAACTTTACCCTTTATCTAGAGATGTCATTGGGAGGGGCATTATGTGGAGGTATTAACAATACTAAATTCCCCAGTGCAGGAAAATGTAATACGTTCCTCTCACTTGTGTCTCATTTCCATCTTTTTTATCGACATTGAATAATTTTTAGTATACTGGTTATAAGATTTTTAATTAAATTTCTACTTAAGTGTCCAGCTTTTGCCTGTAATTGTTATTATAATTATGATTTTCTTAATTGATTTTCAGGAAATTTACTGTTCATACACAGGGAAGAGATGATTTTTATCCTGATTGCCCATCTCACAACTTTTGCAAGCTCATCAGGTCTGAAAAACTTAAGTTATGTTAGAGACTAAGTGTTTATCATATAAATTTAACATGGACAACACAAGTAACCCAAAGTGAGTAACAGACCCACACAGATCCTCAAACAACACAGTAAAGTATCCAATACACTGAAGACATACTCAGCATCACTACACACAAGGAAAATTCAGGTACAAACTGTAAAATATCACCCCACACCTCTTAGAAAGGCTTTGTCAGAAAAAGAAAATAATATTATTGCTGAGTTAGAAGCAAAGGCAATTTGCCCAAAAACTATCTCATAGTACTGTGTATCAGATATTGAATCTAGTTGTGATCAGTTTAATAGTGATAAAGAATTGTAAGTATCGATTTAAAAAAAAATCTAAGGGCTCAAAATCTGAAATCAAACTGAACAAAAACCAACTAGGAAGAATTTCATTTCTGTTACAAACTGTTCATGTTTTTAAAGTTCATGAGATGCGTTCATATATTGCTGTTCTTGCACAGGACCCTATTTTGGTTCTCAGCTCTATGGTTAGGTTGTTTACAACTACCAGTAACTACAGTTCAAGGAGTCTGCTGGCCTCACAGGCACAGCATGCATGTGGCATTCACATAAAAACACAAGAGCATACCCATAAATAAAAAAAAAATAAAATGACAATAATGTTTTAAGATGTCAAATATGCCTTACTATGAGAAATCTACTCCATTTTCTCACAGAATTATTGGAATGAACAAAAATTACAAGTCAAAATCATCAAAACAAGACAATTTCTACTGTCATTAGATGAGTCAGTCGTAGACATGAACTTTGACTAACCCAAATAATTTAGTGTGACTTCAGCAAGACCCAACTTATGAGTGAAGCTTCACTCAGAATGATAGTTACATTATAACTTCTTACTAAAATACAGAGAGTATTAATGTCCACCCATATACCTGCCTTAGCCCTCTACAATGTGCCATTTTTTTCATGTGCATTTTGAGATGCTTCTTAGTTGATCTGACACGTCTCAAGAACAGTTGATTTTAATGTTTTGTAAGTTATGTGGCAGAGGGATTTTCATACATTTACTGACATCAACTCACTAGGGTTGTAACAGTGACAACTTAGCCCAAAATGTCCTTCCTTGAGCATTCTTACTAAAGCAAGAGTGTCTGGCAAAGTGCTTGACCCAGAAACATTTATTAGTTAAAAACATCCTGGTCAACTCTGTGGCACTAGTGAGGTCTCTTGATTTGTCTGTTTTCTTTAAGTTAGAAGCTCCTTAGAAAATCATGAGAGGAAAAGTGTCCATGTGGTTGAGAGTGGGTATGGTTGGCCTTTCTACCAGTCTGGGTCTACCAGTAGTCTAGAATCTATGCTTTCTAAAAACAAGCTTCCTCCCAGGCAAAAAGGGCCACTTTATGTGTGTTCTGTAACTATGTTAAAGTTATCCTGTGGGACTTACTTTTCACAGCCCAGTGTTCTTCTTCCCTCTGTGGTTCTTGGGACCCACTGCTTCCTTCTCAGCCAAGAGATCTGGGGCTGGGAAGACCATGCTCTCAGAGAGTTCAAATTTGCCATTCTAAACTAATTATCTGTTCACTGTTCCTTTAGCTTTAGAGAGGATATAGGATTAATCTAAGAAGCACAGCCATCAGAGCTGATAATGAAAGAACAATGGCAAAACATAAAGGTTTGAGAAGAAAGGGAAACAAAAGTATGGTGCTCACCAAATGATCAAGGTAAAACTGTCCACAGTGCAACTGTGGGGCTGTGTATTTAATTCAATCTCTCTTTGGAAGGAATAGCAGTATTTGAACATGTTGGGGTTTCTTACACAGTCAGAGCATCATTTAACTTAATGCTGATCCATCCCTGACATGTTTAAAATTTCACTAAAAGAGTTTGAAAGCCAACTTAAATGTAATTTGAGGTGCTGCTGTGGAGGTATTCTGTACAGTTAATATGTATTATCGGTGTTCTTTAATGAAAACCACTTATCCTTTATAACAGTGAGTGTGGTATACAATCTACTGAAGACCCGTTAAGAACGATATAGTTTTCTCAGAGAAAAATCATTCTCCGATTGCAGAATAAAATCTGCCTAATTTTCAACCTACTTCTGGTGCCTAATACAACATTTCTAGTTTTCAGGATTCAGTTCCTTGAAATAACTTTTTATCTATCTATCTATCTAGCTAGCTATTCATCCATATAGTATATGTATATATCAGACACAGCATCAATATATATCATATATATATATACATAAATCATCAATAAACATGATTTTGTTTATCATAATTTAAGAAGCCTTATATACATGGTTCAAAAGCTTTAAATTACTCAGAAATAATATGTGTTTGTCTGGGATACATAAAATATATAAAGTACAGTGGAATATACATGTGCAAACAATTATAGTTAAAATATGACTTGGCAATGATGCAGGCAGAAGGTCAATATTGAATTGTGGTTCTCTGTGAAAATAATGATCAATTTGAAAATAAAATCAAGTACATGTTTCATTTGTAACACTAAAATAATGAAATAATTATGAACAATTTTAAAATATAGTGTGATACATATATTGAAAACAAAACACTGCAACAAATGAACCATCTACATGTGCAGGAAAATGTCTCCTGCTCATTGACTGGAAAGACTAGCACGACTGTGCCAGTACTTTCTAAGCTGCTAGACATCGTCAGGGCAATCCCAGTCAAAATTGCTGTTGGCTTCTTTGTGGAATTTACAAGATGATCTTAAAATTCCCAAGAAAATTGAAGAATCTCAGAGTAACCACAACAATCTTAGAAAATAGAACAAAGTTAGAAGCCTCACTCTTGGCAATTTCAATGCTAACCATACTTACAGCAACCGTGACAGTGCTGATGCATGCCAAAGGATAAAGGCGTAGATAGAAGGACCAGATCAGATTCTTGAAATAAATCCTTCTGCTATAGTCAGTTAAGTTAGAACTGGTCAGGAAAATCAGTGTTGAAATTATTTTTCAACACGTGGTGCTGAGGCAGTAGGATGCCTATATACAAGCACATGAAAGTAAGTGCTCCTATTATCACTGACAATAAAATAAAAATAAGTTAATGAACTAAAATGATAAAATTGTAGGAAGAAACTATTTGTGTAAACACTCATACCCATGAGAAGGTATTGCTTCTTTAGTAGGATCCCAAAGGGAATTGTGCTCATCAAATAAAGAGGGCGGGCATACCAGAGATACACTGATGTCTCTCTGCCACCACACACACAATACACAGGAAGAGAACGATGCCCCAAGACCTTGCTTGCCAATGCACAGCATGGCCAGATAATGCAGGGGGCAGGGGCTGCGCAGGGCAGGGAGAGTATTGTGGACATGCTGAAGCCTGCCTGCTGCCACACTTTGTGTTATGGAAGAGGGAGAGAAGGAAGACATTTAGACACCTGCCTGCTCCCATGACACACTAGCAGACTGTAGACACCTAGTGGCCTACTTGTTGCCATGCCATGCTGCGAGGACAAAGGAGGTCACACAGGGGCCTGCCAGTCATTCGCGTAGTCAGCCTAGAGTGGGAGTCACTACAAAGTACAAGTATGTTGGTGAAAAGATGAGAAAAAAAGAAGTGCAGAACAGTTTGAAGATTATGAACAGAAATGAAGCTGGAGACTTGGGGGTGGAGAGTAATAGCCTGTGAGTAGCCTGCACTGCCACCCGAGGCCTTGATGAAGCCTGGGACTGTGCTGCAGCTGAGGGACAAGTCTGGGTCCACAGCCACGAAGCAGCAGGGTTTGGTGCAGATGACTGTGGCTCATATTATCACTAGATGTCCTTGATATGGGCAGGGACCAGGGACCACACAGTCCAAGGACTGTGCAGAGCTGTCCCCACCTCTCTCCACTGGCAGCACTTGAGAGAACAGGGCTTATACCTCACCTGGGCTGGTGGAGCCAGCCCTGGTGGCTATGGTGCTGGTGTGTGGATGAGACAGCCTCACTCCAAGGGCATGAGTGAGGAAGAGTTGAACCCACCAGTGCTGTGAGGTGGGCTAGACAGGGGATGACCGTACCTTACCCCTTGTATAGTAGTAGTCAGGAGAGCTGGCCCTGAGGAGGAGAGCTACCCCTTGTCTGCACTGACTGTAGAGGGTCCTGCACCTCATCCAGCCAACACAGTGGAGCAGGCCCTGAAGGCAAAGGCACCCGCAAGCAAGAACTGAAAATAGAAGAGCAGGAGAGCTGGCTCAGCACTTTACAGGCTGCAGCACTTAGAAGAGTGGGCACCACATCATGACTGGGCAGCACAGTGAAGCTAGCTCTAGAGGTGTGGGTCCAGGTGAGCCTTCCCCAAGTTCAGAAGAGCAGGAGAGCTCATGACCCTGTCCCCTCCAAATCGTAGTATTGGGTGGTCTAGCTGAATCACAAATGCTGGAGAACTTGCCCTAGTTGTGTGAATAAGGGAGAACCTTCAGGCTGACCAGCTCACCTACCACCCATGGGCAGATCCAGGGCTTTGAGTTGTCCCACCCCAAAATCTACATCATATGGGAACTGTTAGAGACTGTGAAGGGGTCAGTGCAGCTGATTCAAAGCTGCAGGATCTCCATGACACATGGCAACAACAGGGTAAACGACAGGAATCCCATGGAGAACACCATATTGATGGTGTCATAGAAGCCAAAGACCTCTAACCAAACTAACAACTCATGGAAATGAACATTGCAAGTGAAGATGTGTGGACAGAGGAATATACTGTAGGGCACATTGTGGCATACTACAGCTTCCACAATCAGATGTTTTCTATGCTTTCTTTTGTTTAATTTATTTTGTATTTTCTGTTGGAAGCGAGGTTGCAAGGGTAGATCTGAGGGGATGGGGAGATGAGTGTGACTGGGACTGAGGAGAGAAAATTCAGAGAGAACCAATAAAAGGATTTAAAGAAGGAAAAAGAAAGCAAAGAGTTCCTGAGGACCTCATAGAGAACAATTTTCCAAGCAATTGGTCTGAAGAAACAAGCTGGAGTAGCCATTTAATAGTGAATAAAATCTACTTCCAACCCAAAGTCATAAAAAAAGACAAGGAGTGACACTTCATACTCATCAAAGGTAAAATCCTCCAAGAGGAACTATCAATTCTGAATATCTATGCTCCAAATGCAAGGGCAGCCACATTAATTAAAGACACTTTAGTAAAGCTCAAAGCACACATTGCACCTCAAACAATAATAGTGGGAGATTACAACACACCATTTTCATCAATGGACAGATCGTGGAAACAGAAACTAAACAGGGAGAAGTTATGAAACAAATGGACTTAACAGATACCTACAGAACATTTTATCCTAAAACAAAAAGATATACCTTCTTCTCAGCACCTCACGGGACCTTCTCCAAAATTGACCATATAATTGGTCACAAAACAGGCCTCAACAGATACAAAAATATTGAAATTGTCCCATGCATCCTATCAGACCACTATGGACTAAGGCTGATCTTCAATAACAAAATAAATAATGGAAAGCCAACATTCACATGGAAAATGAACAACACTCTTCTCAATGATACCTTGGTCAAGGAAGGAATAAAGAAAGAAATTAAAGACTTTTTAGAGTTTAATGAACATGAAGCCACAACATACCCAAACTTTTGGGACACAAAGAAAGCATTTTTAAGAGGGAATCTCATAGCTCAGAGTGCCTCCAAAAAGAAACTAGAGAGAGCACACACTAGCAGCTTGACAACACACCTAAAAGCTCTAGAAAAAAAAAGGAAGAAAATTCACCCAAGAGGAGTAGATGACAGGAAATAATCAAACTCAGAGGCAAAATCAACCAAGTGGAAACAAGAAGAACTATTCAAAGAATCAACCAAAGGAGGATCTGGTTCTTTGAGAAAATCAACAAGATAGATAAACCTTTAGCTAGACTCACTAGAAGGCACAGGGACAGCATCCTAATTAACAAAATCAGAAATGACAAGGGAGACATAACAACAGATCCTGGAGAAATCCAAAACACCATCAGATCCTTCTACAAAAGGCTATACTCAACAAAACTGGAAAACCTGGACGAAATGGACAAATTTCTAGACAGATAACAGGTACCAAAGTTAAATCAGGATCAAGTTAATGATCTAAACAGTCCCATATCCCCTAAAGAAATAGAAGCAGTCATTAATAGTCTCCCAGCCAAAAAAAAGTGCAGGACCAGATGGGTTTAGTGCAGAGTTCTACCAGAACTTCAGAGAAGATCTAATTCCAGTTCTGCACAAACTATTCCACAAAATAGAAGTGGAAAGTACTCTACCCAACTCATTCTATGAAGCCACAATTACTCTGAAACCTAAACCACAGAAAGATCCAAAAAAGATAGAGAACTTCAGGCCAATTTCCCTTATGAATATCTATGCAAAAATGCTCAATAAAATTCTTGCTACCCGAATCCAAGAACACATTAAAAAAATCATCTACCCTGACCAAGTAAGTTTTATTCCAGGGATGCAGGGATGGTATGATATATGGAAATCCATCACCATAATCCATTATATAAACAAACTCAAAGACAAAAACCACATGATCTTCTCCTTAGATTCGGAAAAACCATTTGACAAGATCCAACACCCATTCGTGATAAAAGACTTGGAAAGATCAGTAATTCAAGGCCCATACCTAAACATGATAAAAGCAATCCACAGAAAACCAGTAGCCAACAACAAAGTAAATGGTGAGAAGCTGGAAGCAATCCTACTAAAATCATGGAGTAGACAAGGTTGCCCACTCTCTCCCTACCTAATCAACATTGTACTGGAAGTCCTAGCCAGAGCAATTCGACAACAAAAGGAGATCATGGGCATACAAATTGGAAAACAAGAAGTCAAAATATCACTTTTTGCAGATGCTATGATAGTATATATAAGTGACCCTAAAAATTCCACCAGAGACCTCCTAAACCTGATAAACAGCTTTGGTGAAGTAGCTGGATATAAAATTAACTCAAGCAAGTCAATGGCCTTTCTCTACACAAAGAATAAACAGGCTGAGAAAGAAATTAGAGAAACAACACCTTTCTCAATAGTCAGAAATAATATAAAATACCTTGGAGTGACTCTAACTAAGGAAGTGAAAGATCTGTATGATAAGAACTTCAAGTCTCTGAAGAAAGAAATTAAAGAAGATCTCAGAAGATTGAAAGATCTCCCATGCTCATGGATTGGCAGGATCAACATTGTAAAAATGGCTATCTTGCCAAAAGCAATCTACAGATTCAATGCAATCCCCATCAAAATTCCAATTCAATTCTTCAACGAATTAGAAAGGGAAATCTGCAAATTCATCTGGAATAACAAAAAACCTAGGATAGCAAAAACTCTTCTTAAGGATAAAAGAACCTCTGGTGGAATCACCATGCCTGACTTAAAGCTTTCCTACAGAGCAATTGTGATAAAAAACTGCATGGTACTGGTATAGTGACAGACAAGTAGACTGCATGGTACTGGTATAGTGACAGACAAGTAGACCAATGAAATAGAATTGAAGACCTATAAATGAACCCACACACCTATGGTCACTTGATCTTTCACAAGGGATCTAAAACCTTCCAGTGTAAAAAAGACAGCATTTTCAACAAATGATGCTGGCACAACTGGTGGTTATCATGTAGAAGAATGCAAATTGATCCATTCCTATCTCCTTGTACTAAGGTAAAATGTAAGTGGATCAAGAAACTCCACATAAAACCAGAGACACTGAAACTTATAGAGGAGAAAGTGGGGAAAAGCCTCAAGATATAGGCACAGGGGAAAAATTCCTGAATAGAACAGCAATTGCTTGTGCTGTAAGATCGAGAATTGACAAATGGGACCTCATGAAACTGCAAAGCTTCTGCAAGGCAAAAGACACCTTCAATAAGACAAAAAGGCCACCAACAGATTGGGAAAGGATCTTTATGTATCCTAAATCAGGTAGGGGACTAATATCCAATATATATAAAGAACTCAAGAAGGTAGACTCCAGAAAATTAAATAACCTCATTAAAAATGGGGCTCTGAGCTATACAAAGAATTCTCACCTGAGGAATACTGAATGGCTGAGGAACACCTGAAAAAATGTTCAGCATCATTAATCATCAGGGAAATGCAAATCAAAGCAATCCTGAGATTCTACCTCACTCCAGTCAGAATGGCTAAGATCAAAAATTCAGGTGACAGCAGATGCTGATGAGGATGTGGAGAAAGGGGAACACTCCTCCACTGATGGTGGGATTGCAAGCGTGTACAACCACTCTGCAAATCAGTGTGGTGCTTCCTCAGAAAATTGGACATATTACTACTGTGGATCCTACAATACCTCTCCTGGGCATATATCCAGAAGGTGTTCCAACTGGTAAGAAGGATAAATTCTCCACTATGTTTATAGCAGCCTTATTTATAATAGCCAGAAGCTGGAAAGAACCCAGATGCCCCTCAACAGAGGAATGGATACAGAAAATATGATACATTTACACAATGGAGTACTACTCAGCTATTAAAAAGAATGAATTTATGAAATCCCTAGGCAAATTGTTGGACCTGGAGGGCATCATCCTGAGTGAGGTAACACAATCACAAAAGAACTCAAATGGTATGTACTCACTGATAAGTGGATATTAGCCCAGAAACTTAGTATACCCAAGATACAAGATACAATTTGCAAAACACATGAAACTGAAGAATAACAAAGACCAAAGTGTGGACACTTTGCCTCTTCTTAGAATTGGGAACAAAACACCCATGGAAGGAGTTACAGAGACAAAGTTTGGAGCTGAGACAAAAGAATGGACCATCTAGAGACTGCCATATCCAGGGGTCCATCCCATAATCAGCCTCCAAATGATGACACCATTGCATTCACTAGCAAGAGTTTGCTGAAAGGACCCTGATATAGCTGTCTCTTGTGAGACTATGCCAGGGCCTAGCAAACACATAAGTGGATGCTCACAGTCTGCTATTGGATGGATCACAGTACCCCCAATGAAGGAGCTATGCTAAGCTCATCTGGTCCAGTCAGCTGGACAAGCTGAAAGGCTTAAAAGTCACTCATGAGGCAAAAGAGTTTCAAGGAAGCTCTCCTCCTGGAGTCAATCATTCTCTATCCATACATTAATTTTTCATTCCCACGTTCCATTCCTGTGTTATTCTAGTGTATGGATCCACGTGCTCTCTTTCAGTATTTTCCTATTATAAGTGATTTTTACAATTGAATTCTGACATGGCTAAAGCCTTCCGCCAGTGTTCCAACACCCCTAGAATGTCCTTGAACAAGATCATGGGCTTGGAATTCAGTAAGATTGTAAAAGCTAAGTCACTCCCTTACACAGGAATTTACCATCACTAAGGAAGAAGGAAGTTTCAGATCAAAGGAGAAACCAGAATAGATACTTAGAACTATAGCAGAGTTACACCCTTACACACGTATTTACAATGACCTAAGAGGAAGGTGGACTATACAAGAGACTAAAATAGGAACTATGGCAAGGACGAGAAGCCCTTGACCCTGGGTTCTAAGATTAGTGAATCTTAGGTGGAGCCCTCGTTGATCCCAGCTGTTATCAATGAATTCTATCCCAAGTGGTTCCTGTTAGACCTTTGTGTTTGCATTCCTCTGTTTTATGTAAGATTCTGGTTACCTCAATTGTACCTTGCGAATATGTCACCCAACTTCCTTATTGTCCTCTGCATAAAAAGTCTGATGCTCGATTCAAAAATTACACTCAGATTCCACACCATCTCTCCTGTGTGTGTCTGTTTGTCATTCATCCACGCTTTGCCCACCTGCGTTGAGAGACCTGTTCCACACAGACACAGGGACCCAGAGGGTCTGAGGCAGAGCTAGAGAAAGTATCCAAGGAGCTAAAGGGATCTGCAACCCAAAGGTGGAACAACATTATGAACTAACCAGTAACCCAGAGCTATTGACTCTAGCTGCATATGTACCAAAAGATGGCCTAAGCGGCCATCACTGGAAAGAGAGGCCCATTTGACATGCAAACTTTATATGCCCCAGTACAGGGGAACGCCAGGGCCAAAAAGTGGGAGTGGGTGGGTAGGGGAGTGGGGGCAGGGTATGGGGGACTTTTGGGATAGCATTGAAAGTGTAATTGGGGAAAATACCTAATAAAAATATAAAAGAAGAAAAAAAAAAAAAGAAAGGAAAGAGTTCCTGAGGACCTCATGGAGAACTGGAGCCTCAGAGGCAATGGCACCCACTACTCTCAGCATTAACAATCTTCTCTTTGGTGCCTTCTCATTGGGTAAGACTAGCATTGTTCAGGATGCAGAAGGAAGCCATTGTTGCAGAACTGCTTTGTGATTTTCACAAGACAGAACTCAGGGTTCACTCTCTTCAGTATTTTTATGAGGACCACCCATGGCTGACCTTAGGTGACCAATACTTGGTTTTTAGTGTCTAGAGTAAGTCTTCTTAACCTTCTATCCCTTTCAGACCCTATCCAAGAAATGCTTACATGATTGACTATATAGACATATATATATATATATATATATATATATATATATATATATATATATATATATCAAATAGTTACAATTGGTAAATAATGAAGAAAACTTGTCTTAGAACAATTTTATAGTGTATATATATACCATCTAATTTTACCATCTATTAAAGACAATAACATCTGCCGACTGCTGAGGTGGGTGTATTTCTTTTTAACATAAACAATGAAATCTTGACTGAATATTTGACAGCACAAGATGAAAGCATATTTAACATTCTGAGAATTGATTGATATTTTAATTTTAGAGGCATCAGCCCTGAAAATGGCACTTCATATAAATACATAGTACAAAATGGCAGATGAATGTTTAAGGACCTTTCAGAAATTGTTAGAAACTGTGTCTCTATTATAATCCAAAATTCATTTAACCATATTTTTGACACCTAAGACAAAATTCAAACAAAACATTTTTAAAGTCAAGCATTCTTAAAAAATACAATTAAAAAATACTCTAATCTTTAACTCTCATGCTGAGATATGTATATATAGCAGCAGGAAATTATTTAAAATGTTTGCTTTCAAAATTACTGTTTTGTTTCTATAAGAGCAGACTTTTTGTGTAAAGTATAAGCATTGCCAGTCTTGAGTTAAAGTCAAGGTGTTTCAGCAGCATGTATTGGTGTTACACAGTATGTCAACATGTGGAGTACTAGGCTGTCATCCTGTCGGACCCAAGGCTGAAAGGAAGATGTTTGACCACTGGACAAGTGGTCCTGAGTGAGAGAAATCTAGTAAACGTAGTAAGCAGTGTTCCTCCATAGCCTCTGCTTCAGTTCCTTCCCCAGGTTTATGTCTAGGGTCCTTGTCTTGGCTTTTATGGATAATGGACTTCAACCAGTAAGCTGAAATCCATCTTTTACTCCCAAGTTGCTTTGAGTAATAGTGTGTATAACAACAATAGAAAGTTCATGAGTACAGAATCAAGGCCAAAAGAATCTTTAGATTTAAAGGACAAATAAAAATTACCAATAGTATTTATTCAAGACTTCTTGCTCTCCCATTTTAAAGTCACATTCATATGACATATGTATGCGTGTATCATACACACACACACACACACACACACACACACTGGTAAAAACTTCATCCTTGTCCAGCTACTGTTTTAATTCTCAAATTCAAAACCTTTGTTTGAATCATCTATCCATAAACTTTTAATTAGCCAAATTTCTAAAAATGTAAAAACTTTGTTGCAGTTTTTATGCATATGTCTGCAAAGCATTACTGGGTAGCAATCAGAAGAAATTGCACAGCTTGTGTCCAAAGCTTTTCTATTGGTACAAACACCAGAAATTGGTGTGGGAATTCCTGATTGTGCTAGCTGGGGGAATTTAGGAGCAGCAATCAAAAGCTAGCAAGATGAGCTGTCTGCTTGAATGTAAGAGTAGAATGCATGTGTACCTAGTGTATACTCCTGTATCTTCAGTGCAGAATTTATCATTGATGCATATGAGAAGTGCCATGAGACTCCAGGGTCATGGAACACATGCCATGGATGCATTTGCTCCACAGTGGTGGACTCTGGTCTAACACACCTTTCCAAATTCTGCAACCTGTGGCCTTTATTCACATGTTTTATAAATATTGTGGTTAATGTATCTAAGGCTGTGAAATGAGCTCAGCAGAGATTCTGTCTTCTCACTCTCCTGCCTCCTCCTACTTCCCTCTAGGCCCTCAGCTCAGGGTTGCTGGGTTTGGACTGGCATCTCTCAAGAGTAGAGAGTGAGGGTCTGTATAACTGACAACTGATTGAACTTATTTCTGGGAGAATGTCTGGTCAAGTCCACCATCATTTTGCAAGCAAGCTGTTAGTTCCTGTTAGGTTGCTTTCCAATTACAGGACCTTCACAGACTTCTGAAAGATGTCCCTCATATACCTGGATTGAATATATTTCTTTAAAAATAAAGTTTATATGATGACATGAACTGTGAATTTCCTAAAATTCAATGCTAGCATAATAACATATACTCTTTCTATATATACACACATATATATGTTAATAATGTATGCCACTAAAACAAGATGATGATGATGATGATGATGATTTTGCTAGTGGGATCTTTATTCTCTACTGGAAGGAACGAACGTAGTGGTAAAAGCCAGCAGGTACACCACCAACAATACAGTGAACAATGGCAGAAGCTTTCACTACTTTCCCTACCTGTCCATCAAGAGTCAGTAGTTGCCCATATGAAGTGGCTTTCTCTGTGGATGCTGGCCACAGTGGAGAATTATATGCATGGGCATTAACTAGAAAGACTTAACTTGAACTGGAAGGACTGTAGTTGTCTTTGAGAATAAAACGTTAAGCTCTCAATGTCTGAGTGGTGTGATAAAGGCCCAAGACACTCTTTCTTCCTTCCTGCTAATTCTCCTAGCTGCTTCTCAGAGATAGGAAAAAGGGGTGATGGTAACAGCCTGAATTCCCACTCATAAGCCTGGAGCAGCTTTGGAGTTTTAAAAAAGGGCTAGAATCCCAAGGATAAAAGGGCAGAAAAGCTCCTTAGCTCAATCCTGTTTATTCTTCATCTAAGCACACCCTTTGATGTAGACACAGACATTTCTTCCAGTGGGGAAGAAAAGAAAAGAAGAAAGGCCACAGGCTTAATTTTGTAATGGTAATTACTGTGTAAAGTAAAAAGAGAAAAAAGACTTTCAGTCCATCAGGGTAAAACATGTCATCTGAAGCATGTGTTGACTCTATTTATAGATTGCGTGAGGGTCTCCATCTTATGTGCCCTACATAGAAAGCAGCTATGAGAATTTAAACAGGCTTTGAATATTCTTTAATGTCAGCTTATTTTCATAAATAGGAAAGAGCTGAGCAGATGTCCATAAGGGTTCTACTGGGAGAAGATAATGGACAAGTGAGAATCTGAAGCTGTCAGATCTTTTCTACTGTTCTTCACTCGTGCAGGCACACTATCCATTCTGTCAAATGATGCTGAGCGGCAGAGAAAATGAATGCGCTGTGTGGAAGAGTTTGTAAGGCAGTGGGTAGTATGAAATGGTGAATGCAGAGCTGATATAAAGGCAGAATGCTCAGCAGGCATTTGCCCCGTGTTTGATCCCCAACACTTCCTAGAGGAAGTATAGCAGTGCAGGTCTATGATCCCAGCACTCAGCCAACAGAGACAGATCAAGAGTGTCAGGAGTTCAAGGTAGCTCTCAACTATGCAGTGAGTTCAAGGTACTTAGGCTACATGAGCTCCTGTCTCAAAAAATCTAACTACAAATTTTAACTTGAAAGATAGCGCTCTCTCTCTCTCTCTCTCTCTCTCTCTCTCTCTCTCTCTCTGTGTGTGTGTGTGTGTGTGTCTGTGTGTGTGTGTGTGTCTGTGTGTGTGTGTCTGATGAGTTTATAAATTTTATTTATTTAATTTTTCATTGGATAAATGTAAAGGTTTAGTATTGAAACATGGGAGCTATAGTTGAGAGAGAAAGAGGAGGAAAGATAATGTTATTCATGTCACTGTGTAGGAACAAGGAGGAGAGAAAAGAAACAAGCCTCACTCAGGTAAAGAAACTAATTTTCAAAAGAGGAGATGGGACCACATGTATCTTCCATCCTTGCAGAATCTTTGGCTTTAAGATGAACAGAGCCTTTGGCTTTTCATGTTGTGACTGAGCAGGTCAGGGCCAGGCCTTCATGCTTAGCAAACTGTCCTCGCGGCTGGTAGACAAAGAGCAGCAAGGTCCTGGCAGTGGGGAGCCCTCAGCATCTGACTGTAATTATCTATTAATTAGAAATGGTCCTCAGAGGAAGGAGAGGGAGGGTGGTTAGGGTGTTGACATCAAGTCTCAGAGGCTGCAAGAGTTGATGGGACCTGAGAAATGTGGTAAACTTACAATGCCCAGAGGGCCTCAAAGAGAGGATGAGTGTATAACAGAGCTGCCTGTGTGACAGAAATCTATGCAGAGGCTGTACCACAGGACCAGGTTAGGGTCAGGTAATAGCAGGTTCATGTGCAGTTAACACAGCACAGAGGTGTGTGTGTGTGTGTGTGTGTGTGTGTGTGTGTGTGACAGAAAGAGAGAGAGAGAGAGAGACAGAGAGACAGAGAGACAGAGAGAGACAGAGAGAGACAGAGAGAGACAGAAAGAGACAGAGAGAGACAGAGAGAGGAGGCAGGAGTAGCAAGTATGTGTGTGCTAGTCATGAGATCACAATAAACGAACCCTGCAGAGAAGGATGCTAAAGTATCACCAATGGGCTGCAAAACCTGCTCAGCATTTAAAGTACTTGCTAAACTGTCAGAGCAACAGAGTTCAGTTCCCATGCACACATAGGATGGCTCACAACTAGCTGTAGAGCTGTCGCCAGTGGTTCTGATGCTTTCTACTGGTGTCTGTAGGCACAAACACTCATTTGCTTGTACACACAAAAATGCATACATTAATGGATAGAACTAGAAAATGTTATCCTGAGTGAGGTAACACAGACCCAAAAGGAATGCATGGTATGTACTCACAAATAAGTGGATTTAGAAAAAAAAAAGTACAGAATACTGAAGATACAGTCCACAGAACTAAAAAAGTCAACAAGCTGAAGTGCCCAAGTGAGGATGCCTCAGTCCCACTTGGGAGGGAGAAGAAAGCAATCACAAATCCGAAGGGAGAGAGGGAGGGAGGGAGGGAGGGAGGGACCTGGGAGGGAAAGTGGACAGGGGGACAGGGAGTAGGGTGGAGATGGGAATCTGATCTGGTATTGAGTGAGGAAAAAGTACTGAAGCCCTTAGAGCCAGCAAAAAGAATGGAAACAGCCAACCTCGGGAGATAGGAGGTTGCAGGAACCCTCCAGAATGCACCAGAGACCTGGGACATGAGAGACTCTCAGGACGCAAAGGGAGGGGCCTTTGATGAAATGCCTGACAGTAGGGAGAGGGAAATTATAGAGCCCACCTCCAGTAGGAAGGAAGGGCATCAAATGAGGGAGGGAAGGGCATCCCACAATCACAACTCTGACCCATAATTGTTCCTCCCCAAAAGAATTATAGGGATGGAAATGGAGAGGAGCCTGAGGAAAAGAAGGTCCAGTGATAGGGCCAAAGTGGGATCCAGATCAAGGGGAGGTCCCAAGACCTGGCACTATTACTGAGGCTATGGAACACTCACAAAAAGGGACCTAACATAACCACACTCTAGCATTCTGGAAGACCCAAGAAGCAGCTGAAAGAGTCAGATGCAGATATTTGCACCCAACCAATGGACAGAAGCAGCTGACCCTTGTTGTTGAATTTGGAAAAATCTGAAAGAAGCTGAGAAGAAGGGTGACCCTGTAGGAGGACCAGCAGTCTCAACTAATCTGGACCCCCGAGATCTCTCAAACATTGGGCCACCAAACAAACAGCATACACCAGCTGATATGAGTCTCCCAACACACATACAGAATAGGACTTCTGGGTCTGTGTTCATTCAGAGATGATGCACCTAACTCTCAAGAGACTAGAGGCACCAGGGAATTTAGAGGTTAGGTGAGGTGGTGGGTGGGGACATCAGCGTGGATACTGGGGGTGGGGAGGTGAATGTGGAACAGTAGGAGGGTGGACAATTGTGGTGGGGGATAAAATATGGAGTGTGAAAAAAATAAATAAATAATTTAAATAAAATAAAATAAAATAAATCCTTAAAAGTATTCTAGTTAGTATAGCATACACCTGCCTCCCCAACCTTCACACACATAAAACAACTGAGGCAGGACATTGTCAGCATCAGGTTGTTTCAGGCAACATAGTAAGTAAGATTCTGTCTAACAACCAAGCAAAGAACAATAACATGGAAAATACTAATGGGTACAGTGTATTGTTTTATTTCTGATATCTTTTATACATTACTATATAGTCTTGTAAAAACAACATGGATTAATTAAATGCCCAAGATAGGGACACCCCTGACTGTTCCGTACATTGTAGGAATGTTTGACCTAAAGCTCACATTCTAATATTAGTTATCTCAGATTCACAATGCAAGATTTTGGACCCCAAGGGCAGACTTTGTACTTCAGCATTGGAATCAGAGGCCTAAGATAGGCTAAAGCATTGTAAGGTACATGCTGGGGAAAGACAAAAGTAGTAATTTTTAGAAAAGTCTCCAAATCAGAATTCAGAAAGAGCACTTAACATCAGTTGATAAGGACACACAGTTCATGTATACACCCACGAGGGACTCTGGGCTGTGGAGAACGATTTACTTAATCTGATTCTGACAAATATAGCTGGATCCTGGGTCGGATTTCATGTTACCAAGCACTGTATGGATCCACTATAGACACCCACAGATGTCTTGGGCCTCCTCTTCTAAAAGACTTTGGCACACATGTGAGTCAGGCCAAACCAATCAACTAAACAGACCTGGGCATCAGAAAGAAAAGAGCATTTGAAAGATCTCACACAAATCTAAGTGATGCTCTCCTGAGACAGTACAGAGCCATGGGATCCCATGAGGAAAGTGCACATCTCAGGGCTTCCCAAGTAGACTTTTCCCCTAATAGACTCAACCACACCTGTCACAGGCCAGCAGACACAAATTTGCACAACTTGAATACTTATGTTTGTAACAATGCTATACAATTAGTTAAATTACTTAAGCAAATTTATATGCTATTTGTGTTTGTGCGGGATGAAACCTGTGGTCTTATTCGTGACAAGCAAGATTTCAGCAGCCAAGCTACAGTTCCATCCCAGTGGAAAGTCTACTACTGAGTACTGTTCTTTAAGAAGTCTCCGAAGATGTTGAATATTTTCTATTTACTGTACTCTGTTAGAACAACTAATTTGTGAATAGTCAAAGAATGGATTGAGGGGGGAGGGCATTCCTACCAGTCAGAATCCTTAGAGTCTGTCCTAAGATCTGTGCCTGTAATTGAGCCTCTCATCCAGAATAACTTCTTCAGTTCGGGAGATAACAATGTTCTCTAGCCTTCCTCAGCTTCACCGGCTCCTGGGGTCATTGTGATGGCCATTCAGTGAATCCAAGCAGGCAAGACACACTGCAGAAGACAGAGCATGTTACTGAAGGTTGTAAGGTACTCCAAAAGGTAAGAGTATTAAGGGCCCAGAGGGACTACAACACAGGGCCCAGAGGGGTAAGCATGGACAATGTCCAGAGGCAGGGCTTTGTAGAATTCTGCCAAGCCGGGCATGGTGGCACACGCCTTTAATCTCAACACTAGGGAGGCAGAGGCAGGCAGATTTCTGAGTTCGAGGCCAGCCTGATCTACAAAGTGAGTTCCAGCATAGCCAGGGCTATAGATGATTGACAGGCCCTTTGAGATGAACTCTTAAGGACGGTTAGGGGGTCAGTGGCATGGCCTTGTTCTTTCCTAGAAATCTTATCATATGTGTTCACCCATGATGAAGGACACCACTCAGGTCCTTTGGTCAGTAACCAGAGTCCTGTAGTTCCCAGTTCCAATTACATTAGCTGCTGGCTTAAAGGAACATGTAAGTCTTGAATGCTTTTCTAGCCTTCTCATTCCTCAGGGTGCTATATAGAACTGTATCAACTCTTGTGAACGTATCCACACAGTAGTCCTTCCTAGATTGTGGAATAGCCTGGATCCAGACTATTCCCCCTCCTCATTATGCTGTAAAAAGCAAAGGCTCAGTTGACTTTAAGAGTTTATGGTCCTTGAGCATTTTGCAAGAATTGAGTTCTGTATAATAGTGGCAATGAAGAAGTAACTTTGAAAGTAATTAGTTAAAAGGATTCACTAATTGAAACTACTGCCACAGAGAAAAGACAGGGCCCTATCTGAACTTGGTTCCACTGATGTAAAATGCAGGAGAGATTTAAGGGCTGAGGTTAGACAATGTGTAAAGCACTCTACTTGAACCTTGTGATTACAATTGTTTTCTGTGATTTGACCATTCTCATTTGCTATTTGACACTCATTACCATAACACTTCTGTCCCTCCACAGACACTGGGAGATAGCACCCCCCCCCAATTTCCTCAATAACCACACTCAGGAGACCTGTGTCCATGAGGAAGATGTGTAGGGTGATAAAATTGGCAAGAAAAAGTTCCAAAGTTTTACACCTTGGACATATAAAATAATGTATAAATATTAATTTCTACAGCAAAAAGTCTGTCAAACGAGAAATCAGAACCTAGAGTCAGGGAAGTATCTAAAGTTACTCATACTGGGGTGACATTAAATCCATCTTGATCAGTATCTATTTTTGCTCTAATGATTACCATTATTGTCAACTTCCCAACCTGATGGTTACTGCCTGGACAGTAGATGCAAACAAATATATTTTTAAAAATTCTTTCTGCTATCAAAAGCTACAACAGTAGCATTTGTGTGTGTGTGTGTGTGTGTGTGTGTGTGTGTGTGTGTGTGTGTGAATCACGGTTGACCTCAAAGAAGCCCCTAGACTCTGCTCTAAAGATCTATAAGGTAGGACACAGAATTCACTTCATACATGAAGAGATGTGTGATGTAAGACGACAAAAATCACACACAGCTGGAGTGTTAACCATGCTGCAAACAAACATCTTCACTTTGTTCTTCCTACATATTCAGCAAGAACATCCTCAGCATTGACCCTCACGTGGACGTCTCTGGATGCTTCCATCTGGGTTGCTCATGCTGGCAGTCACTGAAAGCTTTGGCCACATACCACAGCCAGAGAACTTACTGTGCTTGGCTGTGAGCCTATGGTGAAACTTATTTATAGAGTTTGCTGAGAAGCTCTTCCCCTAGGAGCTATCACATAATTGGGAATAAAAATATACACATTGAACACAAAGTGACTCAAGTGCTTTTTAACTAACCATATGGATGCTTTAAATCGGGAGAAAATGTAAACATCTCTTCTCTGACTGCTCATACAGCTTCAGCTTCCTGCTTCCCTCTTCTAGTTAAGGAAGTATACAGTCTAGTCAGAATGCTGAACAAGGCCTTCTTTCTTCTCCCTGTATGGTCCCAGGTCAGTGGGGTACTTTGAGAAGCCATATTCTCTTCCTGGCATCTTTTCTTGTTATGATACTACCAAACATCAGATGAGTGCCCTATGCCTCATCCTCATGAGTCTTTGTTTCCGTTTTTGTCTTCCTTTGATCTGCTACAAACCGCACTCTGAGATAAAGTCAACAAAATCCTGTAGTCTATCACTGGCATCATGATGTTGACTAACAAATGAAGTATTGCATCATTCTATGAATGAAGGGAAGCATTTTCTAATATTTTAAGTCTTGTTTAAGGCTACCCATATGCTTTGTTTAGCCGCATTCTGTATTCCTTGGGGCTATGACAACTGGACTTTACACTAATCTCCTTCTCCAGAGATCTGAGCATTTATTGCTCAACTGTGTTCCTAGGCGAGTGCATTGGGACCAAGGGCTGTTTTCAATGAGTCAGAAATCTCTGCTTCACCCGAGCTTCAGTTCAAGGAAGAGCAACTTCACAGCTCTTTAAACCTCAGTCTGAAACTCAGCAGTGTTTGGGTCATTCTTGTGCTTGTGATGTTGCTTCCCTGGGAATACCTCTCATAAACCTACTATTATTTGAAAAGTGACTCTGAAGAAAGAAAATTGTTTTGTGAATCTTTAGCTGGGATGGTAGCAAAGATAGTGACTCAGAGCCTTAAATGTCTCCATGAGAGTTAAAGCTGTACTTCTAACATTCTGGGAAGGCACAGGTGTGTGCTTCAAAGAATGGATTCACATCATAGTCTATACTAGAGCTGGAATTCTAGGCCCTGAGTGTTAAGTGAGAGCTGGAAGCCAAATCTGTGAGAATAGTCCTAAGTAGTGATGTCTCTCACCAATGTTAATGTGACAGTCCATTTTACCTGGACCCCAGAGTCTGTAATTTGGTCCATTCTCACTTAGGAGGGTGAGCACTGCCTTGGGGTTAGAGGATAATAGCCAGCTACATTTACTCTACTGCTACATCTACAGCTACATTACAAATGTTAATAGTTATCTCAATGTAGGTTTCACTCAGCAAACAAGTGTCAACTAATCCCAAGGAAGGGTGCCTGTACTAACTATTGCTTAGGGACCTCTAGTAAAGAGCTTGCCACTTCAGTAATGGTCCCTTTGGTAACTTTCAAAAACTGTCTCAATGCTCCCAAGTGCTTATTGCGGGCCTTGGGCATTATTAAAAAATAAAACAAATGTTCATGGTGGTGAATCTTTCATCTTCACTATCCTACAAGGTATGGCCCAAGACCTTCATAGTTAACTCCATGTGCCTAAGAGTTGTGTAAGTAAGAAATAACTGCAACCTTCGCAAAACAAGCAGAGAAAACTATGAAAACCACCGTTGAACCTACAACTTAAAGGATGATTTGGTGTAAATTACTTCTATAAGTACAACTGTTCAGACTTTATTTTATTTAAATAGCAGGCTGGAAATGTTTGTCTAATACCATAACAACCAAACAAAACAGCATTGCTGATTTCCTGAGTTGTCAGGGATGGGCATCTGGAGGGAACATGCTGTATGCGTGTCTGCACACACTATACCATCGTGTTCACAGGAGTCTGCACAAAAAGCCATGCATGGAAAGTGATGTGCCTACAACTATGTCATGACTATGTCAGCAGAGACAGCTGGGCCTCCTTGTGAAGAGTGACAGAGATCAGTGATGACACACAGGTTTTGCCATTTTTACTTCTTGGTTTGTCTCCATGCAGGGGTGAATATTTAGGTAGTCACTGATTGGAGCCCATGAGCACAACGTCAGAACAGAGGCTGAGGCACACTCTGTAAGAACAGTCAGAACATTTTCCAAGCCATGTTCCAGGGCCCGTGCTGTTCTGAGAGGCATATTGACTTGTTTGCTAATGTTTGCTTTTTGACCTTAACACTAAACATATGTGGACATGTGTGGTCTCCTAGTCTTGTGCCTCTCAGTATGTGCATACTGTCAAACTGCATGTTAGTGTTAACATGTGTTATAGGCAGCAATAGAGAGTAGACATTGAGAATTAAGAGGCATAGTTGTCTTAGCTAGGGTTTTATTACCGTGAAGAGACACCATGACCAAGGCAACTTACATAAAGGACAACATTTAATTGGGTCAGGCTTACCATTTCAGAGGTTCAGTCCACTATTACCATAATGGGAAGCATGGCAGCATCCAGGCAGATCTGGTGCTAGAGAAGGAGCTGAGAGTTTTGCATCTTGATCTGAAGGCATTCAGAAGGAATGCCACACTGGGTGTGGCATACTGGGATTTACACACTGGCTGGAGCTTGAGCATAGGAAACTGCAAAACTTACTCCCACAGTGACACACTTCCTCCAAGGTCACCCTCCTAATCATGCCAATTCCCATGAGCCAAGCATATTCAAACCACCACAATAGTGTTGTCATGCAAAACTTATAACGTTTATTCTTACCTCTTAAATTGTGCTTTCTTTTATGTGCTCAGCTCCAACTTTTATTTCCCTGTGTCCCAAGGATATCTAGCCATTTGTTCAGAGGAAGGTAATAAACACACTACATTATGTATTTTAACTGTATTTTTCTTTCCTTTACAAAATGAATATGAGATGCTTTGCCACAAGATTGAAAACCAAAATTGCCAAATTTTACTCCTCAGTTGGAATGGAGATTGAAATGGATTTCAGAACGTGGCAATGTGTAAGATTTAGGTAGAGTCATAGCCTTCCTCAGAACCAAACACTTACTGGAAAAAAAAGAAAAAAAAAACCCTCCAAATTCCTGAGACAGAAAAATATCATCTCCTAGAAAAGAAAAATGAAAGAAATGGAATTTGTAGATTTCTCAAAAATTTTAAACTTAGTCTGAACTGTAGATACTTGGAGGTGCTGAAAGTGTCATTATTATTGCATTTTTGAACTTACCACCAATTCCCATTGGCTGTTTGTATTCTGTTATTTTCTTTTTAAAATTGCACTTTATTAAATACATGTGTAATTACATGTATATATTATATATAATATAATTTGTACTTATAAGAAAAGACATGAAATTGAGAGGGTCATGGGAGAAGTGTGGGTTGGGAGGGAGAGAGTATGAAAGTCCATCATATATCTGGGCAGTAGAAAACTCTTTAATAAGGGAAAGCATATGCTAAGAGACACTGCAGCTCCATCCTCTGTGTCCTGACTCAATGCACCTCACTCCATGTCTCAGTTACCAGTGTAATTCTCTGTTCCTCTCCTTTGTCTAGGAGCTAAATTCTCACTGTAAATTTTGTGGGCAGTGCATTTTTCTTTATATCCAGCTCCTCCCCACCCCCATCATACTGTACCATGTCTCTAACAATTGGTAAGATGGAAGTTTAATTGAAATATGTGTTAATTTAACTCCTTTTGTCTCATGCACTGATTTCAAGGTTTATGGGAAAAGAAAAGACTATATTCTATTCTCCATGTACGCTGGCTATGAAAGTTTTTTCAGGAGAAGCACTCTAATCTATTTAGTATGGCTATAATGTATAGCTATATACATTTATAAATTAATCAAGGAAGAAATTATGACTTATAGACAATGAATGATCGAGTAAATTACCATCATAAAGAGGTCACTGATTCTATGGAAAATTCTGTGGTGCAATGATCTGATAGATTTTAAACCTTATTTCTGTTATATGGGTTACACTCACATATGACCCACTTCAGTCAACAATTTTCCAAAAAGAAAAACCATAAATGAGATTGATGGAAGTCAATTTACTGGTTATTTCAACAAATTGTTTAGTATAGGATTATATTCTAACAAATCAGAAAATTTCAACTCTATCCTGAAATGAAAACCCATATAATTAAAAAGAACTGGATGGATATGTCTACAACTACTTATAAATATATCCTAGCTATATACAGAATTTAATGACAGAATCTAGATAAGTGATGACAGATAATAGATAGATAAATACATAATACATAGGAAGGTAGATGAGAGATGGGTGAATTATAAATGGTATATAGATGATAGATTAGAGAGAGAGAGAGAGAGAGAAAGAGAGAGAGAGAGAGAGAGGATATTCTTAGCTTTGTGCAAACATTAAGTCTATAGGAGAATATAAAAGGAGAGTAACACTTCTTTGTTTTCTGTTGTCAATATTTATATAAGTAAAATAAGATTATCATATGTGCATATAATTCTCCATATAATGTATGAAACCTAGGAAAGGTCTTATATAATGTTTCCTTGTACTATTTAAAAGAATTTTTAGGAGCATCCACAAAGTTGCCGTTTCCTTGGAGTCTGAGTGAATCTTCAGCTTCTAAAATAAGCATTTCTCTCTCTCCATTTTGTATTCCAACTATATGATTTTCTTTTGACAAAATAATTTCATACTTTCCTTTTAACTCTCTTAAGGTGCAACTGAGGGATTACATAACCCTATGTTGATCCTATGGTGATTCTAGGATATTTAAAGAAATTATCCTATATACAGTGGATATACCATTATTTAAGTGACAAAGTCATCAAAGTAACCTTCATATAAAATTAAAGAAAATTAAATACAAAAGAAAACTGTTCTTTAAAATACAACATTTTATTTGGGTATATAAGTTAAACTTTATCATATGTAAGATAAATATATAGAAAAATAATAAGTGGTCAAAATGACATTACCAACTTCTAAATGGGACACAAGAATGAGATATTTGCCTCATATAGTCAATAAAATACTAATGCATTAATAAAGAAACTGTATATATTGGCCACATTTTATATATAGATATATACTAACTTAATATGTATCTATTGATATAAATAATATATATATATATAAATAATATATATTAAACTGTATATATAGTTTAATCCATCCATATATACATAGTAAATTAGTAACTATCTCAATTTGCAAATTGTCTATTAGTGTCTTGACATAAATTATACACATTTAATATCATCAGAAAAATACTTCTATTCTAATTTGTCTCTCTCACACACACACTAAAGCAAATAGACTCTGATGCCTAAGTTTGTTTTTAGATACACAGACACATATTTAACTTAAGTTTGGTACATGCAAGATGTTTGAATTTATGAGGTCCTTGTGAAAATCATTTGCTTGATGGATTTTTCTATGTCCTATATCTCTGGCTTTTGCCCAAATTAGAAGCTTCTTTGAAAACTATTATCTAGCACAAGTGTAGAGCCATATTCATGTACATGTGTATGTAAGTGTGAATAGGCACAAAAGAGAAAAATAAATAAAGTATACAAAGATTGCGAAATGACAGAATGTGTCCAAACAGGAGCCACCTGTGTTCTACTACTGTGTCCTTCTTCTCCAAATCCAATATTCTGATTTCAAACCAGCTCCTTTCCCTTCAACCCTTCTTATCATGCTTTCTTTTCTTTTCCTTAACAGGGCCCAGTCTTCTCTCCAAATATTATCTACGTGTTTGTCTCCTTCTCTTTAAGCATCATCTTTTGCTCACTTGTTGATAAAGCTCCTTCTTGGACCAGCTGATCTGCTTCCCCCATCTGCCTTTATGCATGCCATGGATTCCCCAATATTCACACTCTAACCTACGACAGATCCATTTTTATTGCAGTGTTGACAGTCACATTATTTTGTTCCTGTCTTGTTCAGAAGGATGCCCTTGAGCCCTGGAAGGATGTGCACCAACTGTTAGAACAGCAAGGCAAACCGAAGAATGTAAGCTCAATGCTTTTTCATCTCCTAGAATATACAATCAACAAACACTTTCAAAACCTCTTCCATTGTGGACAGCACTGAGGTATTGATCCACCATGGAGTCTGTCTGTAGACATCATAAAGAGCTTCCTATCTGAAGATACAAGTTTATTGTAGTCTGCAAATTGATCTGGAACAATAACGCTCATATTTGTTTAAGCTCCACTTTCTTCAGCCTCCAAATGCTTGCCATATGTCTCTCTAAAGTTACATTGCTACTTTGAATTATGTTGATTTTTTTCTAGAAAAATTATGTGACTGAAACAATGAAAATGGTTTCATTAAATATGGTTGGTTTTGTTAACCATGTCTTTATTAAACATTGCTGATTTTTTGCATGGTTTATTTTGAATGTGATGTGTGTGTATCAATATATGCATGTGTGTGCAAGTGCCCCGGAGGAGTACAGAAAAGAATGCCAGACTCCTGGAGCTAGAATAAGATAGAATGTATGTGGTTCTGAGCCCTATGTCATGGGTGCTGAGAGCTGAGCCTGAGTTCTTTGGAAGAGCATCCCATTATCACACTTAACTGCTGAGCCATCTCTCTGGCCTCCATACTGTTTCTTATTAATCTTGTTTTATTACTAAGTAATTTCCCCCAAATAAAATATAAATATGTCTATTCCTGTTAGTTGACTGATTTGATCAGACTCATTTTCCTTTCCAGATGCTATGGCTTTATGTAGTGTGAATGATGCTTTCTGAACAGATGGAAAAAGAAAGAAACTGCTTCAGGGAGGTATAGGCTATATAGCCTGTACATTGAGTAGCTATAAAAAGCAAAGTTTTATAAACTGGCCAGGAAATCAGCTCAGCTCAGCAGAGAGGCTTGGGAAATGCAAACACTGGACTCCCCATCAGACCAGATGTAGACATTCCTAACGAATGATAAGTTTGGTCAACCAGTGAAGTGTTTTCAATTTGAAGCTTGAAGTCATGATTATGAAGTTAATGTCCTTTGCCTGTAAAGTACAATTGAAATTGAGAGGGACAAAAGGAAAAACAGATTAGTTTATAAATCAAATATTTACCAGCTTAATTCTTCATCTAGCCTATTTTTAGAATTCCACAACTGACCATATGTGGGTAGAGATGAATAAAGTGGAAGAGTTGTATCAGCGTTACGGTAAGTGCGGATGTGTATGTCATTCTGAAGAACACAGCCGAATTCTCAGTGCCACTGCAGTGATACCTCAGACTGTGAACCATGCATGCTTGTATAATCATTTAACAGGAGGATTCTACTCTGATCCCTCCCTTCTTTCGTTGTAGAAATGTCCCCATTTAATCACCCAGTATGAACACCAGAGTAGCATGATTGCAATTAATAGCTACCTCTTTCGCATTATTATTTACCAATGAAAGTGTTTATATATAAAGTGGTATGGTATGACACTATTTCATCTCAAACATAACAAAATGTTAAGGAGTCTGTTGCTTCACTAGTGTTGTATATGAAAGAGAATGGGTTGGGGACCAGGGAGCAGGCATCGTACTAACCTAGGCCCTCTGCAAGTACTTTACAAATGTGCCTAGCCCTCTTGTGAGATTGCTAGCAGTGAGAACAGGGGCTGTCTCTGATTCTGGTGTCTGCTTTTGGAACCCTTTCCTCCACTGAGTTGTCTAATCCAGCCTTATTAGGAGAGGAGGTGCCTACTCTCACCTCAATTGAATATGCCATGACTGATATCGACGGGAGACCTGCCTTTTCTGGAAAAAAAGGGAGAAGGAGCTTATGGGGCAGTGGAGAGAGAAGGTGTGGGAGAAAGAGGCAAGATGAGACAGGGAAAGGGATATAGTGATTGCAATGTAATGTATAATTTTCAATGATGCAAGAAAAAAACAAGGAGGAAACACATGTAGAATCTCGATTTATAGTGATGAGAGACATGTGGAGGCCACAGAGAACTTCTTGGAATTTTAGGACATATCATACATCATTTTTGAAAACTAATTTAGTAGAATTTTTATTTGAAGTGTATTAAAGAACTTTACCTGTTATATAACAACATTCTTATTACATCAAAAATACCTTGTTAGGAATATTTTAAGTACTATAAGTAATATTTAAATATAATTTATTTTAAATTAACTTAAATGTAATAAAAATTATATTTCCAATATAATTCATATTGAAAAAAATGAATAGGTGTTTGGGTACAGACAGATAGAAAGGCTATGAAGACTATGTATATACTGTCAAAATATAAATCAAATGGGCCAGCTCAACCTTTAAAACAAAGAAACACACAATGAAGACAAAGAAAAAAATTGGAGGATGATATGGTGTGTGTGTGTATGTGATTGGGTGTGTGTGTGTGTGTGTATTTATATGTGTGTGAGTATATGTGTGTGTGCATGCATGTGTTTGTTTCACTGTCTTAATATAGGATCACACAAAACAGTACTAGGAATTGTCTCATTTGCCCTGTCCCTTCATGGCAGTCATGTACCCAAGCTGTTTTGTTTTAATTCTTTAATGACAATTGCTCTTTGCTGAGCCAATCACTGTGTCAGACTTTAAGTATTCCACATGCTCTTACATATCTCACTCTCCCAAAAGTCAAACTCATGCAGCCTGCACTCTCCATTTTAAAACTGAGTAACCACATTTCTCAATGAGTGTACATTTTCTTCACATACACAGTGAGCTCACACAATTCCCCAAAATCTGAAGACTTCCTCATTCTCACATGTGTCCGTCCCTACCGCTTCCTGGACTATATCTTACATTGGTAGAAATCTTTATAATTGATGCAAAGTTGAAGTTATGATCTCTTACATGGGTATAGAATTTATTTGATACAAATTAAAGGCTTTCATTGGTATGACTTTCTTTACTGATATAAAAATTCTTTACTCTGTCACCACCTTTAAGAGAGGAATTTGAACAACCTCAAATTTTTGAGGTACACTTGTCTGCTCAAGTGATTTTAAGCACAGTTAAAATTATATGGATAATGTCTTATCAAATATGTCTTACACAGTTCTGTAAAATTGTAATTTTAAAATTCAAATAGGAAAGGAATAATTCATCGAGGGATTCTTTCTGTGACTGATGTAAGAAAACAACAGGAACTCTGAAGAATAGAACATAAGATCGTGTATTTGAGCTGACACTAGGATACTGAAAATTTTATGGTACCTTGCTTGATATTTTCTGGAGAGGCCTGGCAAGCTCTCATGCAATAAAGGGCAGTGCAGAATCAAACATAAAACACTGCATCTAAACAGACAACAGACATGGGAAATTGGAAGAAATGAAAGAATATATTGTTCAGCTTTTAGTATGGTTTGTGTCAGAGTCTCTGAAGGCAGCTCTTATTTTTTTTTGTGTGTGATAGAATGTTCCAGAAAAGTGAAATCAATCCTTCAGAGGAAGGAACATTAAGAGAAAATTTATGAAATAGTGGTTTTTTTTTTTTTTTTGGTAAAGTTAAAACCAGAGTACTAAAACAGATTGTTCAAGCAAACAAACAAACAAAAAAAAAAAATCAAGGTACATTCTGAGATAACCTGCACCTATAAAATATAAAACTATAAAGTAAATGCTAATAAAATTATTGACAAGAAAACTCTACCTCCTGAGCCAATGATGAATAACCAACCAAACCAATACAACCCAGGAAGGAAGGGGGAAATTAGACTAGAGACCTTGCTGATAGAGGGTATATATATATGTTCATATATATATATATATATATATATATATATATATATATATATTCTTACTATGTAAGCATGAACTGAGGTTCAAGCTTCCTTTACAGTAGGGCAGAATTCAGAAGCTCCATCCTCTGGGATCAAGTGTGGAGGGAGAATTGACTGGAGTACAAATAGCAAAAGACAGCGCCAAAATATCTGCTATGTGGAGAGATGCATGGGAAATCAGAATACTGAGTCAATGATCTTGGAAACTACTTTATTTGTGAGCAAACAATTCTAGGCTCATAGTGACTAGAGAGAGCATGCCTTACTCCCATCCGCACTTACTTTTACAGTAAAGTAAATTCAGCTGGGTTCTTGGAAATCCTCTAAGCTGGCACGTATGATCACATTATCATGGGACTGGAGAGCTACTTAGAATGCTTCAGAGCGCCAAGAAGACCATTTTTGTGGAATGCTTTAGAACTAAAAAAAAAAAAAAAAAGAAAACCGAGAGGCTGTCCATTTGGCAATTAATTTTCAACCCAACTCTGATTTTTCTTCAGAGTGATTGCCTATCACCAGCTTCCCTGGAACCCTCAGCAGCACCTGGAAAAGTCCAGAGTGACCCAGAGTTGTGTAAAGAGTTCACAAATGCGTTCTAATGAGGTTTTGTTATTTGCTATAGGGGAAGGGCTTGGATTTTTATTGAAAAAGAAACCAACAGCTTTATTTCTACAGTTTTTACAAAATGATTTGTGGGCAGTCTTTCAGTTACAAGATCTATGAAAATATGATTCTGCATTTGAGAGGAAAAAAAAACCTTCAAGCAAATTTAAAGTCTTACTACTACTATGAACCCAAGTAAGAATTAAAAAGAAAGAAAGAAAGAAAGAAAGAAAGAAAGAAAGAAAGAAAGAAAGAAAGAAAGAAAACGAAGTGCTCTCAAGTCGAACATTTCAGCACTGATAAACAGAACATGAAGCTCCAAACTTAGCAAACGGAAATGAATGAGCTATTAGAGATTTGATTAAAAATGTTCACTTCAGAATGTCTCTTCCAACAAAGTGGGACCTAAGCTATGCAAACATACAAAAATATGTTCATGATTCTTACTTTGCTTCTAAACTTACCCTGAAAAACTGCTTTCAGAAAATGACTTAAAAAAAAAAAGCTGAAGATAATCTTTGGATAATTAAAACTTTTAGGCTAGCTTCTGACTTTAGAAGTTAATTTATAACTATCAAAATGTTTTTCTCTGAATAAAAGTGAGGGGGGGGGACCAATTTCCAAACAATGGTCAGGCCATTGATCATGAAGATATGTCATGGGCAAGTAAACAGAATTTGCTTTCAGTTGTAAAGCACCTCTATGACATGATATGTATTTTCAGTCTTGTGTTTAAAAGAATTAATGAATAGCCCAAGAGGACTCATTATTATGTGGGACATTTTATTCAATTCTAATGAGACCTGTGCCCATTCTGTCATTCCTAATCCTTAAGGCATCTGGGCCAATTTTAGCACATTATTAGGTAGCACACCTAAGTGCCCCCCCCCCCCCGCCATGAACACACCACCGCCCCCCCCCCCCACACATACATACACACACACAAAAATTCCTTTAACAATCATCTCAGGTTGTCAATAATGTCTACAAAATAGTAGCCCTGACACTGCTAATGAAATTATCCACCTGAACATTGACCCCAGTCCTGTGAGCTTCTGACTCTGTCTCTTGCCTTAAGGAACTTAAGACCTAGTCGGGAGATGGGATCCTGTGTGAGCAATTGTAACGCTTTACTAAATTGTTTACTTCAACCCTGGAAGGCCACAGAACATATTTGTAAGCTATTATAAGGAAATTGGGAACTCCTGAAGTTTTGCTTGATACATTAGTCAAAACACTAGAAAGGTTTTCCGGGATGACCAACTCTGGAAGAAGGGTGTCCAAGGGTCCTCAGAATAGTAGATTTAAAACACATCATTTATTGTGAATTTTAATTCAATGTTTGGTAATGGTGGAGGCAGATGAAATTTAAGTGTCAGGGTACATACAGTCTCACCTTCCATTTGAAAATATTCTTATATATACTTATAGCTTAAATATTAGATATAAATAATCTCTTTTTACCATATTTTATTTAGGTAGCAAAGGAATAGTAAATTTGAAACAATGTCAGATAATATATGCTTGCACACAAGTAAATTTACATCAAAGAAAAATATGGCTACTAAATCTAGGTTTTCTCTGAGAATGTACATAGCCATAACTACTATTTAAAGTACTTTACCCACTCAAGGCTTCTTGGCTGGTACATGTGTTTCATTACTGAAGCATGTGGACTAGTAATGGTTGCTAGCACATTGTTTTACTTTCTGTTTACATTTATCACATAATTAGGCACATAATTGTACCAAACTCATCATTACCTATCTCATATATAAGCTCTAGTCCTGATCGCATAGCGGCTGTGTTCATAAATCTCTTAAAATCAGAAAGAGAGACAAGGTGTGAGATGAGATGAGATGCATCTTCCCTTCCTTGTTCTCTCAAGTATAACACCAGCTAACTCTGTACTCTAGGCAGTCCTTTGTTTACACAGGACAAGTATCTGTCCCTTACACATTTTACGATGAACATCCTTGGCCATTTTCCTCACCAGTTCTGAACCTATTTCCTTTCTGGTCAGTAACTATCAACTGTGTTTAAACTACTGAAGGTGTGTCTTTGGCCTTCTCTCAGTCCATATAAATGAGCCACAGATGTACTGCCTTCCTCAAATCTCCGGGATTGAATATTAATTTTTCTTTCTTAGGTAAGTTATAGGGAACTCTCCAAATAATGTGCATGTGAATACAGAAAAGGAAAGAGGAATGAGGCTGTGGTAGGAATATACAGGAACATGCAGATAACTGCTAGCTTCAGGTCACAGACACATACTGCCTTAAGTATTAATGGATCAAACCAAAACTACAGGCCTTTCATGGCAAGCCTCAGTTTCCCTTTCCAAGCTTAGTTTTCTCTCAGGTCCAGTGTTTGAGGAGAATCATTCTCCAAATAAAAGGAGAACATATCTGCATAATAGGGATTATATTGCACTAAAGCCTACACACCGGCATAATGATTTACATATAGATACCAGCCAAAGTCCTCACATAATATTTACTATCATAGACAACTCATGCTCAGATGTACTACTGAGAAAAGCAAGGATGAGATCTTACTACCTTTAATGTGGTGTACTGGGTTAAAGAGAGGAAGGTGACATGAAAGTGAAACGCAAACTGTATGAAGACTAACATGTTTTCATTTTTGAGCAAATTTAACTATATAAATTCACGGTGCATGATGGTCACACAAGATAAACATAAACAAATTAAAGCATACTCATAAAACCACTTAACAGCAACTCACAAAACAAGATCACTGCATTTGTACATTCATATCAAATGATAATGTTTCAAATGGCAAAGCCTTGCCTCTGCTGATCAATCCCATGGAACTCCTTCCAATTCTGGCATTTGGGACCCAAGGCCCAGGACCATTCTTTCCACAATCTCCCAAGGCATCTCGAAAGCACTGTGCAAGGTCCCTAGTCCTCCAATATTTTTCCATTAGAGGTGGATGAAGGCACAAGACCACACATATATGAGTTAAGCCCATATCTGGTCTTGGAACTGGATCTGAATCAGAGACTATGTACAAGTGATTAAAAAAAAAACAAAAATAAACAAAAAAGTGACTTAAGAAGGTGCATTGTGAAAGAGTAAAGAAAGAAAGGGAAAGGAGCTACCTACATAAATAACGTATCAGGAAAAGTCTACCTTTGGAAGACACCAAGAGACCTATTGCCATGAATGAGCTCACACTTGCCCTCTATACAAAGCTGACACTGTATTGATTAGCCACTGTTTTCAATCTGCTAAAAGTAGACTCATTCCCACAGAAGTAGCTGAGGAGAAAACACCACAAGCTGTTAATTCTTAACAGCCAATGCAATTATGAAGCAGACTAGAAAAGTCAGCCTGAAAGGGGGTTTGGATGCACAAAATGCTTATCGCAGATAATAGCACAAAAGGAAGAACTACCAAGCAAAACTGTAAGCCTACGTGGGCTGAAAGAAAACTATAGAGAAAAAGAAGAGCGCATGCAAGTACCCAATCTTGAAAGAAATTAAAGCTATGTTTTATGAACACACTCCTAGGACTTAAGAGGTGAAAGCAAGAAGACTAGGAGTTCTGTGTGCATGTTAGCAGGATAGTGAGTTTGAAGCCAGGCCAGTCTACACTATCTTTGTTTCAAAATACTGAGACAGACAGAGAGATGATGATGATGATGATGATGAAGATAGATAAATAGATAGATAGATAGATAGATAGATAGATAGATAGATAGATAGACAGATACATACATAGATACATACATACATAGATACATACATGCATACATAAGATAGGATAAATAAATATAATAGATCCATCTAAATATCTTAAATTTTGTCAAACTAATTATAACAAATGATCATTATAATCTTCCAGTAAGTAGGAAGATTTCTTATGCTACCTAAATAGTTGGCTAAGTTAAAACTGATGGATGGAATTCAGGTTTTCATCTAACAACAAGAATGACAAATAAGGCAAGAGTGCCTCAGAACAGAAAGACAACAGTTTCAAGATGTACACTACTTATCTTGTTCAGGAGACATCTCTCCTAGTCAACGAGGTTGTGAAAACCCCCAATAATTGCTTGAAGGCCATCTAATGTAGATGGTTAAGTTTCCCCACAAGAAAATTATTATATTCATCAACAGTTCTATAACCCCAGAAGGATAGAGATACATGTGTGTATAACACAATGTATACATACTTATATGTTGCTATGGATTATATATTAATAAGTGAGTTGGAAAAGAGAAAGGAACAATAGACCTTGTAAGATTTATTGAATATGAGATATTAAATGTCAAACAATATTTTGGGTTGTTTCTTAGTGGTAAAATGTTTACCTAACATTTAAAGGGTCTAGGTTTGATTCCTCCTACATGGAGGCCTTTTAATTTTTTTCATATTTATTATGTTTATTAATTTGTGTGTTTGTATATGTGTGCCCATACATGTGTGTGTGGTGTGTGTATGTAAGTGTTCCAGGAATCATATGTGGTGATTAGGGGACATCTTATGGGAGTTGGTTCTCTTTTTCTACTTTTTCTAAATCTTGAGATTAGAACTTAGGTCATCAGGAGTAGTAGAATGTACCTTAATTTGTTGAGCCATTTTCTTGACCTAAGAATTTTCATATTTTAACTATATGTTTAGACTATTTAAAATGTCTCAAATATTTTGAGTGAAAAAAAGCTATGGCAGCATCCCCTATGAGATATGCTACCAGGAAAATAATGAACAGATGGCTTAGTGAAGCTAATCAAAGCTCAGTGTAAATTAAATTCTGCATGGGTGAACTTTTAGGTAATGATTAGAAAAGCTATAACAAATTAATATTGGAGAAAGCCCCGGCAGTACTTCTAAATTAGGGAACATCATGACTGAGGGTGTAGTTTAAAGGAAAATGGGCCTTTTCTCCCTCTTCCCAAGTAGAATTTGATGCATGTAAAGCCAAGATTTGCATAGAGTGGGGAATGGTCCAAAGTGCACTTATCTGTATGTGATGCAAATAGATTTCACAACTAAAGACTTTTAGCCATGAACCATTGTAAGGAAAGTAAATTAATGTTACTATGGGAATTTTAGCTTTGGAATTTCCAGTGTATTGAGTCCTAAACATCTCAGCCTTGATGTATTAGAACCACATCAGAATGGCCACAAATCATAGATACATGTGTTTGCTCAACATGATGTTTCAAGTGTTTCAGGGTGTACTGTTTGACCTTCTCTTTAAAATGTTGCAAAGGAAGAGAACAAAAAAAAGCATGAAAAATGAAGATCTGCTCTGTGATTAGAGACAGACCTCTCTTATTAGAGTGGAGGATGAAAATATGGAAAGGAAACTATCCCCAGGGTCGACAGAAGGTAGAGAAGGCCAAAAGTGACAATGAATCTTACATGTTCAATGTGTACAAAAGCCTCATATCCCAGGGATAATATCCAAAAGACTCAGCTTGATGATGAACATCTAGCTGAAGGTAAGAGACATGTAAATTTATGTCAAATAAACTTTCAGTGTCAAATCAGAATCACCTGTAAGAAGAGTGTATATGGCCAACAAGATGGTAGCCAGAGTGAGCTCTCATGCCCATGATTGCTTTACGTGTAAATTCCCATTTAACTAAAACTACCTTATTATGGATTTGGTTGGCAAAACAGAGACACAGCACAGGGACTGTGCTTAAATGCTGTTGGCTTGTTTATATGAGAGAAAGCAGTAAGGGAGATTTTGTTGCTATGGTTTTGTTGTATTTATGGGAGAGCTCATACAGTATCATTTTTGGAGACTGTACATCTAAAAAGAAACAGAGGGTTTAGCATAAGCCTTTACCTTCATGCTAATCAGGGCTTGGAAATGGTGTTAGGACAGATGTCCTTGGGGCCAGTGCAATGGCGCTCTTGGCTGTTACTTCACCAGCTTTGATTCCTTACACCTTTCTCTTTCCAGCACTGAACATTCAAGAACAATGGAGACTTTCTCTGTTTTTTCCCAATCATAACTCAAATAAGGGGAGAAATTTTTATTAATGTATTAAATCAGGAACATGAGGGTGTGACCATCAGTAGCCCAATGATGTTAGTGTTTATCTTTTAAAACCATAATAATTCTTAAAATAATTTGTAATCATACTTTTTTACAACATTTTCTTTTCCTCCTTCCTACTCAACAGATTTATGGGCATTTTTTGAAATATTAATATAAAATTAAAGCAAAAGTATTTCTATGTTGTTCATGCGTTTATGACTAGATGATGCATATTTATGTAAGGTCTCTCTTTGTATGTGTGTTAGCTCTGTGTGTTTGTGTGCATATGCTATATTTATGATATATATGTTTATGTATTTTGTTTATCTATTTCATGTGTATATACACAGTATTGTTGATGCCTGGTATGTTTGTGGTGTGTGTGTGTGTATGTGTGTGTGCAGTATAGTCTGTCAAGTATGTTTGTGTGTATATGATATGTCTATGTGATATGTGTTTGTGTGTTTATGATGTGTCTATGCCATGTATATTTGCATGTATATGGTGTTTCAGTGTCATGTGTGTTTGTATATCTGATATGTCTAAGTCATCTGTCTTTTATGTGCATACAATATATCTGTCATATGTACTTGAGTGTTAATGGTGTGCTAATATTATGTATGTTTCTGTGTCCATGTCTTGTGCATTTGTGTATCTGATGTGTCTATGTCATCTGTACCTGTGTGTATATGGAATGTCTATTTCATTGTACTTGTATGTCTTGTGTACTTATGTTTGTTTGTTTGTATGTCTATATCATGTATGTTTATGTGTATATGCTGTGTTTATGCCATTAGTATTTAGGGGCATATGTTGTATCTATGCCATGTGTGTCTGTGTGTATATGGTAGAGTTAAGACATGCCTATTTATGCATATGTGATATGTCTATGTTTTATGTGCTTTTATGTCTGGTGTACCTATATCATGTGTATTTGTATGTATATGGTATATTTATGCCATGCCTATGTATGTATATATATATGTTTATGCCATATGTGTTTGTGTGTCTGATGTGCCTATATTATGTATATTTCTATTTATGGTTTGCATTCCAATTAATAAAATGGATTTCAGTTGCTGGTGAATTTTTATAAAACAACTAAGGAACTTTAACATCTACTCCTTTTGTGGACTTGCTGTCCTAGCATAGGGTAATGTGTGCTACTTGTGCATCTTCAGACTTTCTGCCTCTGTGCTTCCTTTTCTTCCTTCATCTTTTCTTTCTTTACTTCTGTTTGTGTATCAGTTTCCCCTAGCATCTTTTTTCACACCACAGGTGTGGCTTGACTGTACTTTGTTATAGTTGTTTTTATACATATATTTTCCTACTACATTTAAACACAATAGGAATGATTTTCCCTATTCTTTTTAAAGCTATCTCAATAATTGTGCAATGTTTAATTAATGTTGGCTGATTTCAGTAGAACAGAAGGCAAAGCATGGCATGAATGATTGCATGTGCTGAACACCACAGTAGCAGAAACCAGGCTGAGCATCTGCTGAGAGGAATGAGTTACAGACAATCAGGACTCTGCCATTTATGAAAGAAGAGAAAGCATTCAAAAGCAAAGGGAGTTTTATTTCTGGTTTTTAAGAAACCTTCAGACTGATTTCCAAAGTGGAACAACTGCACTAATCTACACTGCCACCAACAGTGTAAGACACGCCCCTCCCCCACATCCATACCAGCCTTCCTCACCATTGGTAATCTTGATAAGGGCAATTCTGACTGGAGAGGTGGACTCTCAAAGTGCTTTAATCTGTATTTAGTTCTTCATAAAGGATTTCCTTCTTACTGTCGTTTCTCCTCTTGAGAACTATGTAGTTATGGAGTTTGTTTCTACTTGAATTGTTTCCTTAATATTTAGTAATCTGGGTTGTTTGTGTTTTCTAGACACCAATACTTTGCCAGATGTTAGCAAGCAAAGACTTCCCCCATTCTGTCAGCTCTCTATTCACTGGATTGACAAGTTCCTTTGCTGAACAAAAGCTTTCTTGTGCCATGGTGGAGGCTAGTAGACCATTCTTAAGATGAAACTGGAGAGAGGTAATATTGGTAATAGAAAATGTAGGTGTAAGTGGAAAGGGTTGGGAAGATGAAGTGGCAGGGGAAGAAGTACTAGAAGTATAAGTTGCAGAAAAACTCTTTGGAAAACCTACTTAGTATATCCTCATCCAATTAAAAGTGAACAATGGCAATACCAATACAGATGCTACCTCAGAAGGGAGAACTCTCCCTGGTCCAACCTAAACAAAAAACCTCAGAAACTAAATGACTTCTGAGACAGAAAAATGGTCTCTGACAGGGATGAAGCCCTTAATTGCTTATCCAACAAAAAAGCTACTCAACCCTGACATCATATAGAACAAACAAAAACATCCTCAGAGGGAGACATGTTTTTTACATGTGTGTGAATGTGTGTACATATGTGTGTATAAGTATGTGCATTTATAACTCTGTGTGTGTGTGTGTGTGTGTGTGTGTGTGTGTGTGTGTGTGTGTGTGTAAAACAACAATAATCAACGGGAAAGAGGCCAGATGTCATCAATCTGAGAGGGAGGAAATGGACATGAGAGAGGTAGGAGGAAGGAAAGGGAAGGGAGAAAAATTGTATGTCTATTTAGTAACATATATTTTAATTTAAAAATGCAGAATGCCCTGGTTAAATACAGTGGGTAACAAAACAAAGAGTCATGGATATGAGATAGAAGAGTGTAGGGAAGAGAAGTTGCTCAGGGATGAGGTTGAGTGGTTGGATCATTATATCTAACATATATCATTAGATTTAACAGATCATTAGAATCCATTCTACACATGTGTGAAATTGGCAGAGAACAAACTTAATAATAAAAGAATGGGAGGAAGACTCAAGGAACTACGGTCTATCCCACTGGCTTGTTCAGACAGCAAGTGGACATCTGTCCTCATGCTATCCTTATGCTCTCCATGGATTCTGGATGACATCAGTGAAGGATGTCAGCCACTCTGTATTTTGTTGATGTAGGTTGACATTAATCTTCAACATGATGCTGCTGATGAAAATGATAATTTATAAAATAAGTTATTGGGATTTTGTGATTAGGGTTATATTTGACTATAAAATTTAACATTTATTTATTCTATTTGGGCAAAGTAGATGTTAAAATCCCTTTAATGTTTATAAACATTAGTCAAATTTTAAACCCATTATCATTCACTGCAATGCACACAGTTCACACAACATGTAGCATATAATCACACTGGGTCCAGAGTTTTCTCACATTACAAATATATGTCACACACAAACAAACATCATAAAATATATATACCCATCACATAAATACACCAAATACTACACAAACAAAAATTCACTTACATACATAAATACATATTATACACAAGTACATATCACATAAACATACCATATCCACACAAATACATAGAGGTCACCAGCATATACAGCATACACATTATGCCAAAACACATATATTATATACAAATATTTTATTTCCGAAGATGTCATTATATAAACTTGAACTCTGCAGTGTCTTCCTATGTTCTTCATTTGCCACAGCAAACAAGGCTGATACAGACATATCAACATATGATCTCTGAGGTCAAGTCATTCAAACCAGAATTTCTACTTCTACAATGTCCAATCATTACTCAAAAAGTTATAGAAAATAATAAATAAATGAATAAATAAATAAATAAATAAATAAGAAAGGTGTACTAGTCCCCTAATGGAGCTGGACATCTCAATGACAGACGGTTTGCATTACTCTAATATGTGAGGAATCTTAATGCAGCACATGACCACAACATCTGCCAATTCAAAGCTTGAGCTTAGATTTAAGCCTCATTAAGGTGCAAATTCCACACTTGCTTCTCTTACAAAATGATTAGAAAACACATAAGCACCATAACCTAGTTTATAATTTATGGCTTGAGCTATGAGTATGAGTAATCCTAACATGAATATACAAGCATGTAACTGAAAAACTAACTAAATGGATGATGGGAACCCATTTCTCAATGTTGGATTAGCAACTTTTCATGAAGTTAATAAGAGATCAACATGATTCCTGTAGTGATAGATTAGCAGTTATCACACACACACACACACACACACACACACACACACACACACACACATATATATATATATATATATGTATAATTTTTTTCTTCTGTAAACTCAGAAGGCCTAAACTAAACTAATGATATTTAAGTATTAATGACCACATTTGCATCCAGAACATAATTCTCAATTTGGATATTCTCAATCGCAGTCATTAACTGAGATTTCTTTGTTTTATTGTTCATGTATATGTACCATATATTTTGATCATGATTTCTCATCCCCCAACTCTTTCTAGAAAGTTCCTACCTCCCTACCTGCCCAATTTTCCATTTTTTCCCTCAAAAGAGGAAACATAATGAAGAAGCAACATCCCAAAAATTCCCAAGAAAGAAAACTGAAAATCAGGAAAAAAAAATAACAGTAAGATAAAAGAAAACCAAAATAAAGCAAAATCATACACAAAATCCTCAAAAATACTACTGAGTACTTCTCGGAATGAGGCCTGACCTGGAGAGTGATTGAAACACCCACTGATAGTCAATGGGAGAAAACTGATTTTCCCATGTTAGTGGGTATCAATTGCAGATAGCTTCAAGGTTAGAACTGGAGCCCCAGGTCCACTTCTCTCAGTTCTGGGACTATGTCTTTCCTGAAATTGTGCAGACCTTGTGAGTAGTATGTGCTTCAGTCCTGTTTGTCTAGAGGACACTGTTTTCTTGGAGCCATTCACCGAGCACCTTTGGCTCCTAAGATCTCTCTGCCTCCTGTTCTGCATCGCTCCCTGTGACCTGAGGGGAGGGGTTGATGAAGACATCTCATCTAGAACCAGATGCTTCTAGGTCTCTCATCACTCTCTGAACTTTTTCCAGCTATACGGATTTTGTGTAAGTGATAAAACCTGGACATGGATTTCCTGGACATGACACCGGAAGTGTGTTACTACATAAGGTGTAGTCTGTACCTTCAGTAAGTAACATGTGAGAACTTTGCTACACTGACTTTGCCATGTTCTGGATTTTCTCAGAGGGACCTCAGCAAAAATGCTTCCACACTGTGGACACAGTGAGGCCATTGCGGGGATTTTTATTTACTGTCGTTACCAAGATACATGCTGACAACTGTCTTACTTGAGAACATACCTAGGAGGGTTCTTCTTAACCATCTTCAGATGTGAAGGAACATCTGTGTCTCAGAAAAGGACTTCACATCCAGCAATAAAGGGGAAACTTGAGGAATATAAACAGGCAATTTCTCTGGTGGACTTCTCAAGGCAATGAGAGATAGAGTGTGTGCTGACTGTAACTACCCTGCAGTCATCTTAAACACAAGTCCTTCCAAGCTAATCTCCAGATGACAGTCTGTGGAATGTTGACTATGACTTCATTCTCCAGTTATGTTTCATGCCTTGATTCATTAAAAGAGAGCCAGATTGGCCCTTCGTTTATCTGGGAAGTGTCCTGGGGCTTATAGATTCTGCTCTAGTATCTGTCAAAGATCAGGAACAATCCAGTTTCCCAAAGCACTCACCCATGTAACTGTCTCTGTCATGAGCCCCTTCCTGCTGCTAGCAATGTTAAATTCTACTTTTCACCCACCATATACAGCAGGGCTACCACGGGTTCATTTCCTTTCCACTTCCACCATTTTCTTTGTTAGCACTTTGTTTGCTTGATACCCACAGGCTGACTGAGCTCCTGGTGTTAACTGATATGTTAACTCCTCGGCTCCAGAGGAGGAATTAAACTGGAGATATTATGTCTGTAAGGAAATGGGCCAAGAATCCCTGATGCTTTTCATTCCTCTGGATAAGGCAATCTATAGGCATGGCTCAAATGTTGGGTTTGCAAAAAATATCTAAATAAAAGCATTAGGAGATATAAATTCTGCTTTGAATCACCATCATGCATATATCCAGCTTTTATAATAAAAGTGGCCATGACCATACCAAACCCTAGAGAAACTGTCAGTAAATTGCAATACGAATGAAAGTTTTAATGAAATTGACTACTACCCGACGCTGTAGGAAAGCTGACATCACCCTCTCCTCTCTGTTTACCTGCTGGCACCGCACAGCTGTTTTTCAAATGTAGTCTAGATTGCAAGAAAAGGAAGTCCTCCGTGGTGGATGCCTGGGAAGTGGGCTGGGTGATAGAGTTCTCATTTAGCTCATGTGTCCTTCGTGAAAGCCACATGAGTATATTAACGATCAAGTGGACAGTTAAGCATATGCTCTTCCACAAAGAGGGATTACAAAACCCTGAAAAATTGCTATAAAGGAAGGCTGTGAACTAGAAGAGGTATATCACCTGGGGATGAAACATAACATCACAAGCCATCCACGTTTCAGAATGGAGACATGAGAAGAAACTCTGCAAAGGTTCCTGCACACTCCCACTGATAGCACCACTGTAGCAAACCCTGATGCAGGAGGAAAAATGTCATGATGGGGAGGAACTATACCAGGCAATGTTTCAATTGTATGAAACAATGCAGTCATATCCCAAAACATTTAAATAAGTGTTACATTAAAAATTGATTTCTGTCCACCTCATCAGTAGAGTCCCAAACTAGCTTGACACTCAACAGCCATCTTGTAAAATGCTGTATTAAGGGTGTCTTCATATGAGTCACTGATCAACAGTGCACCCTACTACTGTTTTCAATCCATCACACAAACTGCTGGAAAGTCACTCACTCTTATTGCTTTCTTGTTAATAATAATAACATATGGCCATGATATAAGTTTGAAAGTAAAATATAAAATAATGCAATCACAAAGATAAAAATCTACTTTAATAAGTCTCCATAAATTGCCTTCACCCCTTCTGAGTTCACCTCTTCAGCTCTTAAGCATTGAGTCATCTTTTCAAGCCCTCAATTATTAATTTTAAAAAATTAAAAGAATTGGGTATGGCAAAACATTATTATGAAAATAACTTACATTCAAAAAGAGTGGAAATTTGCTGGCCCTTACAGTGAAGTTAATATACCTTGAGGTCAATTAAGACTTAAGACTGCTATCCTACTGTGTAGTTGGCCTTCTTAAGGAACCTGCCTTTAAGAGAAAGATGTAACAGCCAACTTTACTTGCCTTGGAATTCTTGTGTAGTCACTGTTTATAGCCTATGCTAGAGCATAGCTGTAACCTTAGGTTATATCCTCTTCTATGCCCTTGATCCAAAAGTAATGCATATCCTTATGTAAGCATGATGTAGTTCTCTTTTGCTTAAAACAACAAATAATTTGAAATGCAGCCTTATAAAACAAAATACCCACCATGAGTGTTGGAGACAGCCTGGAGAAAGATGGATGGATATGTTTGCAGTATTATTTATTACCTGGGTCATTTTGGAGTCAGTTAGAGAAAGTAAGTTTCAATCCCTCATAAAACTCTGGTAAATATTTTTCTTGAATATTCCATTCCTTCCTCTCTGCTGTTCAATGAACACAGAGCATAGGTGTTTGTTAGCCACACACAAACATACACACACACTCACACACACACACACAAACACATACACACACACACACACACACACACACACACTCAAAGGCACACTAGAACAGATTCACATGACAGCATTCAGGTAGGAACTAATGTGACAAACTGACAGGAGATGACTGAGAAAAGACGCAGGGAGAGAAAGAACACTCAAATCTGGGTTTGCTTTAGGTAAAACTTCCAAGGAGAAGTGCTTTGGTGTTTTTTCTTTAATGGGACACTGGTGCATTGTGGGTGTTTTGAGGTTATAAACTAATGTATTTTAGCTGACACAGTTGCAGAGTTAGCTCAGTAACTGCAGGGCAAGTGTTCTATGGCTGGCCAGCTCACACCCTGAATCAATGGGAGACTCTGTCTCGAAAGTCAAGGTGGATATCTCATGAGACATGATATCTGAGGTTGGTCTCTGGCCTCCCTTCGCATGAATGGGTGCACATGTTTGCATCTACACACAGACACGCACAAACCTGCACACATGCAAGCACACATACACATTAGAAGACAAATATTATTCTTATAACCTCCCTTTCTTTTTTACAGAATTGGAGGCAGAGGTAGGATAGAGAGAAGGTGATTGATAGTTTCCAACTTGAATTTCAGGATCTTTCCACCATTGCTAAGCCTCCACAGATTAGCTTCTAGGGCAGAATGCATCTCACATCGGTGTTACAAGCAGGACAGGTATCCTCTAAGCTAACTGTGTGGCCGCCATCATTCTTCTGGCCTGCTATTGTGAAGGTGATCTAATCAGATCCAAATAATCATGCAACATGCAAAGGAAATACCATGTTTAGTTTTAATGGCTGTGTGAGAATAGTGTGTGCATTATGAAATTCCAAGTGAAAAAGGTTAATGTAACCTGTCTTTGCTTAGAGCAAGTATCTCAGCAGGACTTCCTGGATCACACAAAGGGGAGGGAGAGAACACTTAGAACAAAGAATTTTCAATATATGTGAATGTCTTTGGTCATGAAGCTTGTTGTAGTTGCTTTCATTTGAGAGAAATGAGAAAGGCGGAAATAAGGGAAGTTGATGTAACTTGTACCCATGAATTTCAACATTAAGCTGCTGTCTTCTCAGACTTGAATTTCTTCATGGTAAATAATCTGTCAGAGATGTGTACAACAAAGTTTCTCACTTATGGGAGAACAAGTATTTCAGTTTTATTAGCAAGAAAATTATGCACCAAGTCAAGCTTCGACATGACCGAATGTTACACTGGAAGCAGAGTTGCCCTTCTGTGTGTCCAACTGGCATCATGATTAAAGCGAGAGGGTGATGAAACAAACATAGATGATAGGAATTCCAATTCTGCTAAATGAAATCAGCAACTATTTAAACGTATTATTCAAAAACACTTAAACAAGATTAGGCTAGAAATGCTGAGCCATGGCTGGAAATGATGCTGTCAATTAATCCAAAGTTAATTTAAATTTAGACAACACACCCTGGACTGTGGATCGTACGTTAAACGCAGTCATAACTTGAATCATTAGACTACAGAGCAAAGTGAGCATAGAGTGAGAGCTGTGTGTGGGTGAGAGAACCTCTGCTATGTAAGGATGTAAAAACTCCATGCCCTTTAGATTGATGTCTCTATTGTTTTGGTTGAGGAGTCATGAGGTGCTCATGATTACAAGGGAAGCAGATTGCTGACTTGCTATGAAAGTGGGCCTGTGGTGAGAGGCTCAGTGAGTCTTGCCTGTCTCAGGAGTCCATGATTTCACTGGAAAAATGAACCATGCAGTGAGGTTCATTTTGGTATAAAGAAATGACTGGAATCACACAATCAAACTCATTGTCATTCTCCAGATCAAGAGATGCTTCTATTTTCTTCCAAATGGAATTTCCATGATGTTTAAAACTGTCATTTTTATTTTTAAGGTAACATAATGGTATCATTTCCCCCTTCCATTTTCTCCCTCCAATTCTCCTATGTACCATTTTTCTCCTCTTCTGAAATCCTCAAATCCTTTTTATATTAACTGTTGTTACATTCATAACATTTCTAAATATATAAATGTAGCTTGCTCATCCCGCCTAATGCCACTTATATGTTTTCTGGGCTGAACATTTCTTATTGGATATCCAATCAGTGAGATCTTCCCTAGGGAAGACAATTTCTCCTGCACTCCTTAGTTGTCTGTGGTTAGTTGTATAGATTTGAAGCCCCATTGTCTTTGTTCGGTCCACTTCAGCATGCCTGTTGGTGTCTTTATGCAGCACACATCCAGGCAGCCATGTTGGTGAGACTTTATGGGTAGGGTTTCTGGCATTTCTAGAAGACACAGTCTCACAGAAAACTTCCTTTTCCTCTGACTCTTACAATCATTTTGTCCCTTCTTCAGAAATGATTCCTGAGCCTACGGTGTGGGAGATGTTTTCTAGATGTAGCACTTGGGGTTAGGTGCCACAAAGAACTTCATAGCAAAAGAAACAGCTCACAATCTCCTGTATTGTAAAGTATGTCACTTAGGCATCCTTGGGAAGGTTTTGCTACACAATGTGTGTTGATACATGTATACATAGGAAGTGTGTGTGTGTGGTGTGTGTGTGTGTGTGTGTTAAGTGTTGTTGACTTACAGAGTTTAACCTTACATAATGCAAATTATCACCACATAAGAAGACATAAGCAACACTAAACATAGAGAACAATACATTCCAATTGCAGAATCATTTTAACCTTTCCTAAAATTATCTTAAATTGCAAGTGATTAAACATAATTTGATTCACAATCTTGATCTAACTCAGTTTCTTCTTAGAATTGTTTTGAGTACATTATTATTAAATGAACTTTTTGCGTCTAAATGAAAGAAATCAGGTATAAATACTGTGTCCTCTCCAAATTACTTTTTCCCCTTATTACCTCCTAATATGAAACAGTACTAAAAATAACTAGATAATAACCAGTGGCTAGACACCATGTTTAAAATGGCAAAGTAACAGAGGATATAAGGTATAGGATTTAGATTCATGGCAGATAAAACAAATATTTGTTTCTTTGTCTCAGGAAATGTATGGTTTATTTAACAACACAAAATCTCTCCAAGACTTTCTGTTATAAGGAGGTATAGAAACAAAACAGAACAAAACCACAAAACAAACCACTTCACAGAAATAGAGAACATTCTATAAGAGCATTGCTTGGAAGAATATATTTAAGAGTATCTTGATACTGGTGAAGACGCAACAGGTGGGTGAGCGGACAGGGTCCAGATGGGCTCCTGGAAACCATCTGAGGATCTGTACTACAGGAGACCATCTGTCACCAACAGAGAATGCTGCTTGGGATGAGGCAGTGGTTTGAATGAAAATGTCCCCTGTAGGCTCCAGTGTTTGAATACTCAGTCCCCAGTTGTGGTTCTACATGGAAAGCTTTAGGAGATTTGGCTTTGCTAGAGGTGGCTTGTCACTAAGGGCTGGCATTGAGACTTCAAAAGGCTCCTGCCATTCCTAGTTCACTTGAATCTCAACCTCAGAAGTGTCAACCCTCAGCTTCTGCTCTACCCACCATGTCTGTTGCTTTCAGACATGGTTCCCTATACTGAGTCTCATCCCTCTGGAACTGTAAGACAAATAAGATCTTCCTCTGGTAAGTTTTCTTCATCATGGTGTTTTGTCACATCAGCAGCAAAGTAACTAATACAGACAGGAATATCAAACATGAAGCATCTAGAGTGCAGTGCTGTCTATCAGTCTTGGAGATGGTGGAGTATGGTGGCTTCTGTCAAGCATGGGGAGTTAGACTGGTGGCATTTACCTACCATGCAGTCTGCAACCACTGCTTCACAGGTCAGATTGGAAAGTGCTGCTGAAGGCACAGAGAACTGATGTTATCCTCAACTCTCCAAATGTGGCCTCCACCACATTTGAAAGAGAAGCCTTGCAAATTACTCTGCAATGTTGCCGAAGTTGGAAGAATTATTTCATGCAGTGCATTTTCTTGGCATGGAGAGAAATATAATGTGGAAAAAATTTACTAAATATTTCAGAAATGTGTACATATTTCTGTTTGGGGGTTGATGTTTTTAATACTCTTCAAAAGCAAACCTTATTTGAACTGGAATTATTTAATGTACATTTCAAGCCATAAATAATTGAGACTCACTAGCTTTATATTACAATTATGAGAATAAAACTACATTGATTAAATGCTTAACTGCATTTGGACCAAGTTGGATGAAAACTTTCCAAACATTTGTGAAAAGCTTTACAGTCTTCCTCGTATGTGAGATTGGTAGTAAAATCTGATACCAGGGCAGGTTTTCAAATTGATTTCAAAAATAATAAGAGCCGTCACAGTTCCATTTGAATCATTAACTGTATGTGGCCCCTTTCCATATTTACTATGGGAAAGAGAGCTTGTGGTTAGCAGTGACTTTCTACTACTAAGTGCATTTCGCCTAAAAATATGTCTGCCTATTATAAAACATGGTAGGCATCCCTAAAGAACAAATTTAAAGGAAACAGCGGTCTAAGGGCCTACTTTCTTTTCTTCCATCTCTGTTCCCTTTCTGTCCATCTTTTCCCCACTCCCAGTCCACCCCTCTCTCTCTTTTTCTTCTGCTTATTTTCCTGCTTGATCTCAATCTTCTACTTTTGCTCAAATGATTTTCCCCCCAAACACCAGATGACCAAAAACACTGAGTGCAGAAGAGGAAAAAACCAAGACTGACTCCAGATAATCCTTGGATTTGGAAAGAGCTGGATAACAGTCTTGTGCTTTCAATGTGATGTTTCCTAAACAGAAAGAAGTTGACTGTGAATCAAGGGGAGTGGGTATGTTCTACCTGGAGGCACAACGTCAACAAAGTAGTAGATGTAGATCCAGGACCCTGGAAGGAGTCCCAAGTGTGCCCTGGATGAGCCCTGTAGGAAGAGCTCACAGTACTTAGATACCTGTTTGCCCTCAATTCAAGGCCCTCTTCTCTGCCCAGGGTAATTCCTTAGGTTGTATTCCATCCTAACCACCTGTGATTCCCTTGATCCTCGCTTGGAAACAAACCCATTCTTATTTTCACAGCTGGTGAAGTTACCACCAGAGTAAATTGTGAAAGTTATAAATGCACTCTCCGTCCTCCTTAAATGGGTTTTTAGCAATGATGTTTATACTCGAGGAGAGGAATGCATAGGTTATAAAAAAATAATAACAGGAATAAAAGGCTTTGCCAAGCCATGTGTTCAGGTATAGCTTCCAATTTCCATAATAAAAAGTCAATTTCTTCCACACAACAGTTTAAATATGTCCTTACTAAGTAAAAGTGCTCTCAGTTGCTAGAGCAGGTAGCTTTGAATAAGAAAGAAAAGCAAGATAAAATTACTCAGAATGAGTCATCGAGGAAACAAAATCATTGTGTTTTTTTCTGTACTTTTAAAGTTGGCTAGTTTGCAGACATATCTTAATGGGGAAACATCAGTATAGGTACTTGATAATATAGAATATCATGCCCTATACAAGAAAGCATTAATATAAGAGCAAAGGTTACTCTGTGGAAATAAATTAGCCTTAAAATTACACCAACAAACATTCTCCCCATAGTCAGTATTTCTACATTGCTATGAAGGGAGGTGTTTAAGTCTGGGTTCATATTAGCCTCACACAGCCTAGCAATGCATTATTATAATTTGAGTTAAATAGGAAGTAATGTATTTCATCAGCATCTTTCCTGAGTAGGTGAGTCTATGTTTCAAAAGCAAGCCTATTTAAGTTCAGCATCATGCCACATTCTTGTAGTCTCAGCAGCCAGGAGGCTGGTGCTAAACTATTGTGACTTTGGACAAAATCTATACTGAATAGAGAATTTAAGGCTAGCCTGAGCTATAAAGCCAAACCCTGTCTCATGACAAAGAAGGACTTGGAATGGAACCACAGGTAGATATTTGCAGCCCTAAAGTCATAACTTACTGGAGAAAGGATGCTCATAACCCACAGCAGCCTCTCCTCAAGACCGAGTAGCATTTCCCAGTTGCTTCTCACAACACCATCCTAGAGAGAAGCAATGGAAAAACTGAAAAGGTCTAGGAGAGACAGGGACAGCAGGCTCACATGCTGCGTGCGGTAGCTACCCATCACTATTGTCCCCACTGGGAAGCAGGCTGAGTTCTCTATATTTTGACCCCTTACAATTTGGTATAAATGATAATAAAACCCAGTAACTATACTACGTGGCCCAGTTATTGTGACTAAACACCTTTGGGTGAAGGTTTGCTGTAGATACATACTGGGATGTATGGACTTACTCTCTATATATGCAAAACCCACAGGCAGGCACCTTCCCACATCTCCTTAAAGCACAAATATCAGTCATGAATGACAATTACTGAAGAAAAGAATAAGGTGTTTCAACCTTGCAACTTAAATAGCACAGACTGGTGGTAATTAAGCAGCTTTCTCTATAGGAATCTTGCTGTCTTAGCTGTAGCCTGTGGCACAATGCAAGTTCAACAATTGTTTGCTTTATTTATAGGAATTAGTAATGCCCAGGGCATTTTCCAGGGTGATGTACACCCTTACAGACTTCACTAACAAACACATCCTCACAGTGTGGACCTGGAAAGGGATGGGATTCAATTATTCATTATGAAAAGCTGCATCTCTCTCTTTGACAGAAAATTGAGATATAAAGTTATACAGTAATCACTGGGAACAGATGGTTTTTGTTAACTACTAATTGGACAAAAAGAATTCAGTTTTCTTTTCATTTCTTTATAATCAGTTATGACAGATCACTCACAAACACCATGACCCAAAGGTAACCTCCCCCAAAGAAGTTTAGAACCTTGTATTTTTTTCTCTTTATGAGAATTTGGAGGTAAGCTCAAAGAATGCTTGGGTAAAAAATGGTTAAACTTGGATGGGCATGTCACCATAGCAATGGCATTGCTCAAATAAAAGGAAACTGTAGGAAACACACATAACTGTACAGAAAGCGTCCACTGAGCAAGAAATCCACCCATGAACTCCACCTATGTTCCCCTTACCTATAGATCACAGATGCCTTGCTGTAGTTTGGACCTGCCCATCCTGACAGAGGACTTGAGAGGCATACATACTGCATCTAGGGACCCTAATAACTAACTGGGGTACAAGGAGGATCTCTATGTCAGCCTCCAATCCTTCTATCAGAGCTCTGGATTCCCAGCTGACCCAGTAGAAGAATAAGAAAAGAAGACACCCTGTGTGCTTAGGTGCAAGTTCTTGTCCATTCTTGTTCCTTGCCATTCTCATTCAAAGTGGATGAGTGTTTTACAGCTGAGGAATCACACTGTTTCAGGACCACAGTCATAAAAAAGTAGCCTTCTGCTTCTTCATTTGATCCTCAGAGTCTCCACATGACAGCCATTGAACCCACACTTCTCTTTCATGAATGTAAGCACCAAATACTTCCATGTGAATGTGTTTGAATTCTAGAAACCCCAGGGCCTCCTTGTCCATGCATTTACCATGGAGCTCAAAACAATGGAGAGCCTGTCACAATGCTCTCCCTGAACCTGTAGCCTCCTTTACTGCTATGATTCTGTCTACTCTGGGGAGGATTCTTTCCAGAACTCGTTTATAGGTTAAGCAAATATTAGTGCCCCACACACAGTGTGTTCCTGCAATGTCCTTTTTGATTTGTTTAACATACAAAACTCTATGATACATCCTAAATTCTTAATAGAAAATTGTTGCCTTTAACAAGTTAATTGTCCTCTGGAGTATCCAGCCAGGAGCTGAGGCAAATAAACGTTTTTAGATGCATTTATAAACTTTTATTGTTGACAAATCATTGAACATCTTTGTAACTGGGGCAAGAGAGATGACTCATATGGTTCACGGCACTGGGAGGTGTTCCAGAGTACTATGGTTGAAGTCCCAGCACCCACATGACAGCTCACAACAGTCTATATTTCCAGTTCCATAGGACTAAGCCCAATGCTTGGATGCTGATGATCATGACCATGATGATAAACAATATACATTTTAAGGAAAACATCTTTGAAACTCTAGAAAGGTTTATATGGGGATAGCAAGGCAGTAATCTAGTGTGCCCTATAACATTCACACACACACACACACACACACACACACACACACACTGGCTCTAAGGTGTGTCCTGTTAGACACACATACTCTCTCAATACTGACTATAAGTTTTCATAGAAACAGATGAACACAAGCAACACACATCTCCATCAGTAATTTCAACAAAACTTTATGAGTCTTTGTCCCATGATCCAGGATTGTCTCTGTCTGCATCTCTGACAGATACAGCCCTTTCTAGTCGACAGTAGTGGAGGCATTAACAGTTACTTCATTAAAAACTAATTAGGATTTTATTTTAAAATGTCACCATAAGATTATTACATCTTGATATTAACATCTCTGAAGATAATGAGTTGGTAGGTTGGTTTCTTTCCAATTAGTTCTCTGAAATGGAAATAGCCAGGAAAGTACTTAGTTGGATTCAGAGAAAATAACCCTGCTGGGGATGGGTCAGATGATACTACATAGGGTCATCAACACTGTCACTGCATGTCCTGCTATTCGCATGTGTACATGCAATCTATAGATAAGTACGTTCATGTATCTAAGCATTATTGATTGAAGTGCACACATTCTATCAATTTTTGTAGCTTGATAAATATGTTTAAACCAACAGATAAATTTGTGGTAAATGTCTCAGTATAATTTTTTCATCATTTAATTATTCTTTTAATTGTTTAGCACTATTTATTTTACTTGTTTTTGCTGGTATAGGTGTTTTATCTGCATGTGTGTGTGTGTGTGTGTGTGTGTGTGTGTGTGTGCCACATATCATATATATGTTGGTGTCCTCAGAAGCCAGAAGAGGGCATTGGGTCCCTTGAAACTGGAGTTACAGATTCTTGTAAGCCTCCATGTGTGTATTAGGAATCAAACCTTGGAAGAGCAGTGCTGCTCTTCCCTGCTGAGCTGTCTCCCTAGCCCTTCAACATATAACATAGGCGAGACTGTGTGCACACCAAAACAGCTTTATTATCCAAAGGGACATGAGTGGGGTAAAGCCCTGCAGGGGTGTTTATTAGTTCCTCCTGACATCTCTGAGCTTGCTTACTGCTGTTACATTTAAAAGTGCCCATGTTGTGTCCATGCATTAAGAAGATGCTTCAATGCTGGTAAGGATGTGGAGAAAGAGGAACACTCCTCCATTGCTGGTGGGATTGCAAGCTTGTACAACCACTCTGGAAATCAGTCTGGCGGTTCCTCAGAAAATTGGACATAGTACTACCAGAAGATCCAGCAATACCTCTCAATGGGATATACCCAGATGTTCCAACTTGTAATAAGGACACATGTTCCACTATGTTCATAGCAGCCTTATTTATAATATCCATGAACTGGAAAGAAGCCAGATGTCACTCAACAGAGGAATGGATACAGAAAATGTGGTAAATTTACACAATGGAGTACTACTCAGTTATTAAAAACAATGAATTTATGAAATTCTTAGGCAAATGGATGGATCTGGAGGATATCATCATGAGTGAGGTAACCCAATCACAAAATGCACATGATATGCACTCACTGATAAGTGAATATTAGCCCAGAAACTTAGAATACCCAAGATACAATGTTCAAAACACATGAAACTCAAGAAGAATGAAGACAAAAGTGTGGATACTTCGTTTCTCCTTAGAATGGGGAACAAAATACCCATGGAGGGAGTTACAGAGACAAAGTTTGGAGCTGAGACAGAAGGAAGGACCATCCAGGAACTGCTCCACCCATGGATCCATCCCATAAACAGCCACCAATCTCAGACAGTATTGCATATGCCAGCAAGATTTTGCTGACAGGACCTTGATATGGCTGTCTCTTGTGAGGCTATGCCAGTGCCTGGCAAATACAGAAGTGGATGCTCACAGTCATCTATTAGATGGAACACAAGGCCCCCAATGGAGGAGCTAGAGAAAGTACCCAAGGGGCTGAAGGGGTCTGCAACCCTATAGGAGGAACAAAAATATGAACTAACCAGTACCCCCAGAGCTAGTGTCTCTAGCTCCATATGTAGCAGAAGATGGCCTAGTTGGGCCATCATTGGGAGGAGAGGCCCTTGGTCTTGGGAAGATAATATGCTCCAGTATAAGGGAATGCCAGGGCCAGGAAGTGGGAGTGGGTGGGTTGGGGAGCAGGGCAGAGGAGGGTATAGGGGATTTTCAGGATAGCATTTGAAATGTAAATGAAGAAAATATCTAAGAAAAAAAGAAGGGGTTGCTCCAAATATGAGGGTGTATGTTTCCATGGTGCCCAGATAGTCAGTAAATATAATGTTTGAAATTAATTAATCATGTACAACAGTTGGCAAACATCTTTCATAGTTAACTCTTAAATTATGTCTAGGGTAACAGACTAAGTGTTTATCCCCTCCAGATTCCCATGCTGACATCCCAATCCCAGCAAGGTAGTCCGAGGGGATGAGGCCTTTGGCAGATAACTATATCATGATGATGGGATTTCAGGATGGCCTGTCTGATCTTGTAATGCTGAACCCAAAGAGATGACCCACACTCTGAGACTTTTAGAACATCTTTCCTCAAGCTACATCTGGTATCTTAATCTTTATTTTTGCCACCTTAAGAACTATGACAAGTAGTTCTTACATAGATATGACAAGTAGATGTTGGTCATTAAGCCATACTGCCTGTGGTGATTTTTACATAGTAGACTAGACTTATCAAAATATCAACATTATCCACTGACACCCTCTGACACATTAGCAGTTTCTTAAGAACTGGAACTTTTTGCAGCGACCCTTGTCTTAGTAATTTAAGAGTCAAAGCATCAGGTCAGTCATATTCCATACAAAGGAGCAAAATCCACATATCAATCTCAGCAAATAAAAGGAGATCTTGAGAGGGACATGAGCTGATACAGATTGATGATTCATTGACGCAAGTAACTCTCCTTCCTGATCCTGGTGGCCATGGATCAAAGTCTGACCATTTTCTGCTGAGTTGGCAGAGCTGTGTCTCTGAGGTTAAAGCTCACTATTGACTGTGGGCCTTTTATTTTCCAAACTACCACACAGCTAGCAAGTGCTGGCAACCTGGAGGTTGCCTACCTAATGCATCTGTCACTGCGGGGGTATGTGATATAGTGTCAAGCTAAGCATTAGTTATACCCTGTGCAAAGTATCAGAGAGGCAGTGGTTAGGTCAAGTGACTTGATCAGATCTCTTTAAAGCACATACACATCATAATATCCCAATGGATATCATAAATACAGATTGTTCTTAATATTTAAAGAGAAGTAGGGGTTGGGGGTGTATCTAAGTTAAGTAAGTACTTATCTAGCATCCAGTAAGGCCCGAGTTTGATAAGTCCAGCAACACAAGCCTGTTAATCCCCCCCCTGCTCCTGTGAAGGTAGAGAGGAACTACAAGGTGACTTTAGAGGCAGCCTGGGACAGATAGCCCCAACTCAAAAACAAAATCAAGGCCTGTACAAATGGCTCAATGGGTAAAGCACTTACCATGCAAGAGTGAGGACCTGAGTTCGAATCCCCAACTCCCACATAAAGTCAAAGGCTGGTGCCTGCTGCCCTGTGAGAAAATGAGAGGTGGGGATTCCCTGGAAGCCTGAGAGGTCAGCTAGCTTGGCTCATGGCAAGGAGAACAGGAGAGCCTGTTTCAAGTCAAGTGGGAGATGAGAGCTAACATTGTCATGCATATTGTGGCATGTGTGTGCCCACGTATGCAACACACACACACACACACACACACACACACACACACACACACACACACACACACTGTTTCCATTGAGGACAAATACTCAGCAGCAGATATCAGCAGCCCAGGAATCATTTCCTGTAATATCCCCAGGGCTAGCCTTTGAGTTTCCATTTTCCCTCGTGTTAACCAGTGTTATTCTATTTTATGTGGTAAAAGTGGGGCTCTAACTGATTGATTTCTTCAATTTTCTTCAAGTTTTCTCCTAAGTCAATGAAGTAACTTAGAGCTACTCAAATGCCTAAATCAACTATATATCTTCGCTTTGGCTTATTCTTTTATTCTCTTTCATAACAAGCTCTGTGCCTTTTGGGTGTGGATGAGTATAGTTTTTTTTTTTTGTTTGTTTGTTTGTTTTTTTGAGATGTTGCTATGGTCATAAATGAGGAAACCGAATTTTACGATTTCCTTGGTAAGAGCAGGCTGTTTAGCAATCCTCGAGATGGACCAGAAGAGTTCCTGTATAAAGAGGCTTCAGAGACACATTTTTACTCTTTGGAAAATTCCGGAACCCATCCTTGTTCTAAAATGGCAGCCAGCATTTTTGGTTTGTTTTAATCATCAACAAAATATCATTTTATTTTCCAATATGCATGGAAAATTATTCAGTGCAGATTTATTGTCAAAGTTGAGGACGGTATGATGAAAGGGTCTGCTTACTGGCGGCATTAGGTCATTCCTCCTGGGCTGGTGCTGAGACCAGCTTTGGAGCAGAACTCAGAGAGAGGCCTGCTCAAGGAGTGGGGTGGGGAGGGGTCAGAAGGCTTCTGAAGAACGCTCCTCACTTGGCTGTGGATTTAAAACTGCAGTGTGTACCCATAGCAGTTCTTAATGAGATGCACAGAATAAACGATTTTTCAGATTCTTCCTCCAATCCTTGAACTGATTTTATGGTTTACATCCTGTTCAGGGAGCCAGTTCATTGCTTCCTATTTTTTTTTTTTTTTTTTTTTTTTTTTTTTTTTGGTTTTTCGAGACAGGGTTTCTCTGTATAGCCCTGGCTGTCCTGGAACTCACTTTGTAGACCAGGCTGGCCTCGAACTCAGAAATCCGCCTGCCTCTGCCTCCCAAGTGCTGGGATTAAAGGCGTGCGCCACCACCGCCCGGCTGCTTCCTATTTTTGATGCAGGTGGTTACACACAGTGCTAACTGAATCCACAGCAACTCTAGTCTCCAGACCTTCAACTACCAGGGCTAGTTTTACTCTCTAGCCATCCAGCTTCTCTTTGGTGTCTCTATGGCTGCACAGTGCAACCTTAAGTGTTAAGTATGATCAGGAAGAAAAGGAGGGGAGGGGGTTGGAGTGGGAGGGGAGGGGGTTGATCACCATTTTTATTTACTCAGTTCCTATCTATCTATCTATCTATCTATCTATCTATCTATCTATCTATCCCTCTCCTACAGAGAGAGAGAGAGAGAGAGACAGAGACAGAGACAGAGAGACAGAGAGACAGAGAGAGAGAGACAAAGAGACAGAGAGAGACAGAGACATAGAGAGAGAGAGAGACTGAGAGACAGAGAGACAGACAGACAGAGAGACAGAGAGAGACAGAAAGAGACAGAGACAGAGACTCATGTAGCCCAAGTTGGTCTTTAATTCACTATGTAACCAAGGATGACTTTGAACTTCTGTTCCTCCTCCACACAGGCATGCACCATGATGCCCTCTGTGTGGTTCTAGGAATTTAAGCCAGAGATTACACATGCTAAGAAAGCACTGTCCACTGACCAACCTTCAAAGGCCTCCGTGTTACATTTCCCCAAGGCCTTTGCTTTTAGACACCCTCTTCTCTGAACCTTTTCTTGCCAGCATCATGTGCTCTCAAAGTACATCTCTGTGGAAAGGTCCGGTCAGTTCCTTACCCCATGGTTTATTAAAGTATGGGATATTTCCACCCTTAGGAGCATTTGAACTTTAACCCCACACAAGGGGACTTGAATCAAAAGATGGATTCTTTAATAACTTTTAATCATTGATGGGATGGCCAGAGCTGACTTTGAGAGTGTGGAGACTAGTCTCTGCTTACCTCTGAAAGCCACATATCTATATATCAATAGAGTAGTCCCTAAAGCTCTTTGGTCACAAGGACTGTTTAAAGCATCAAGAAAATTCACACAGTTTTCTTTCTCTGTTATGGAAGTACAAGTATCGTTGCTTGAGATCTCTTAAGAGGAGATAAGAGGTATGGAAATTTTGACATAATTGCCAAGTCATGTTCAGTAGAAAAACCAGTCCCCAAAGGTGAATATGTGCCAGAAGCCTTAACTCCCAGGTCCTACCTCAGCAATTTCTAGATGGCTGTTGTTCTCATTCCAAACTTTCCCTCACTAAAAAGAAGCAGAAGTTCTTCGCACAAAGATGAGCATTTTCATATACATTCCTCAGGAGGTCCCTGTCCAGCTTAGTCTGGACTTGGGTGACTCAGGAGAAAACTAACTTCCAATGAATCCTGGGGAATGTTCTAGATTCTCAGGACCCTGAATTTGTCTTTTCATTGAGTCTGTCTCTGAGGAACATTGTCAGCTCTACTACAGGTGCAGACTGTTGCTCAAGAGCCTCTAAGGCTCAGACTGGCTGCTTTTGTAGGCTAAGCAGCCATTCCTATCAAGGAGTGATAGGGTTATCTAAGGAAGAAAGCAAAAAAGCAGGAGTTGAGTATGTAAAAGGTCATGGAGCCACATAAAAATTATATAATTACTCCATATTTAATGGTATTCTCAATATTTTTTATAAAGGAGGTTTGTCTTATTTTTAATTTATTTCCTATGTACGAGTATCTTGTCTGAATAGATCTATGTGTCACATATGCATTCAGTACACAAAGAGCCAGAAGAGGGTATCAGATCCCCCAGAACTGGGCTTATAGGCAGTTATACGCTGCTGTACGTGCTGGGGATTACATCTGGGTTCTACCATCCTAAGCTCTGATCCATCTTCTCAGCTCTGAAAGTTTGTCTTTAAAATTCCCAACAAATAACTAATCTTCAAAACTACTCTTGAAATATTTGAAAGCCTTCTAATGTAAAAAGTAACAGCCTAAATGTTCAGTTAAGAATATCTTCTAATACATAGGGTGCTTTCAAAAAGAAATCAAAATAATGTAAGTAAACTTTATAACACATTTAAATCTTCAACATTATTATCACTGAATTGTTTTATAATTCTTATTTCCAGGAGTCATAAATTGTTAACAGATCACTTAAGAATCACTTTGAAGGAGAAAAGTGAAGAAAATTGTTTTGTTTTAGTTTGTCACAGGGAGGGTAATATTGAGCTTAGACATAGTTTAAGTCTCAGCCTTCTCAGTGCCAAATTTCCTCCCGTTCAATGCTAATACCATGCTTGAGTTTGGCACCAGTCTCTGTCATTCAATATGGTCTATGGCCCGCATGCTATTGAGCATGCACTCTGTGTTATTTTATGATGTTTGCATTGGACTCATACTTCTTTGGTGCATGCTTTTTCAGATTCTTGCAAAAAGCTGGGGGAACCTCTTTCCAATTCCATGACCATTCATCACTAATCGAAATTGACAGCAGTGTTACCTTCAGCCACGCAGACAGGAAGCCCATAGACTCAGGTCCATCCGCGCTCACTCAGGAGCTCGGTTAAGTGCTTACACAGAAGAAATCCACAGTCTGGTAGGGACAGGGGCGAGTAGGTGCTTTGCTGTACAAACAGAGAAACACAAAACTTCCTTTAAAGAAAGAACAGGTGAAATGACAGGGATACTTTCAACAAGTTTTGTTCACAGAGGACTTGCTATCTTTTTAAATTAGTGGTATTCTCTCTAGATGCTCGCCTAGCTGTAGTGTTCACTCATCAACAGACATTCTAGAAAGAAAGCCACATTACGGTTTTCCACCTGGGACAGTTCTAATCAGGAATAAAATATAATTTTTCTTGGCAAACCTTCAAAATAGATTGAAAACACTGCAGTCATGACATCATTAAAGTGTGTGGATCCTTCCTTTTATGTGACTAAAACCACGGACGATGCTCTGCTAGCCCATGATTACTTGAGGGATTCCTCTCCTTCAGCCTTAGAGGAAGCAGACTTTCTACACTGCTTACATTCTCTCAGCCATTCACAAAAATATGTGGTACAAGCCTGTATAAGTGATGCTATATTTAAGTAATTTTATTTTCTGAATTAACTGAATTATCTTATGGCTTTTGTGATTATTTTAAGTACTATCTTACAACGTTATTTACCTTTATAGCCTTAAGATCTAACTAAAATATTTTTAAAAAATATTTTTCTAAGCACTACATGATAGCTCTTTACAAAGTTCATTACATCAACAAGCTTATTTGGAAAATGTTAAATTGAATTGTAGAAAATGGCTTCCAAATGTGGCAAAGTACACACTTATTAGAATAGCAGGAAATTGGAAAAATGTTAATGAAAATAAGCAGATAAGTAAAAGAAAAATGTTTATGCCATAAGACAGTTGAAAATCTGTGCAACTCATTCTACCCTTTATGGTGGTAAATCTTTAAATCAACAATTTATAAGCAATGGATTTAGATGCTTTTTTGTGGTCAACTATTAGCCAGACAAAATAATTCAACTACATAAAAGGATTCTGCGGAAGTCTATTTCTCTTAAAGACCATGTGGCCAGCTACTATTTCTTATATTTTCTAAACTTTGGTCACAATAACCTTCTTTCAAAACTTTCTTCTTGCTTCCAAAATTTCTTTCTGGCTCCTTATTCTGCATGGAATGTCCTCTGTCCTTCAGCTGACCCTGACTGCATTGACCAGTTACCCTCTGATGACTTTCCAATATTCCTTAGTGTTTCATGGTTCCAAAGCCTCTGCTAATCCAACTAAGGAGGTAACCTCACTCTGCTTTAGATTTTCATGTACCGTTGAAGTTTATTTCTATTTCCTTTTGAACAATGGAAATTAAATTAGGAAATCATTTGGTCACTATTTTTTTTTTAGTTTTGAGATTATAATCTAATTAAAATTCTCTCTTTTCTTCCTCTAAACTCTCTCATCCATTTTTTCTCAAATTCATTGCCTCCTTTTTCTTCAGTAATTGTTGTTGAAAGCATATATATATATATATATATATATATATATATATTCCTGAATATAAGCTGTCCAAGTCTGTATAATGTTGTGTATCTATATTTCCAAGGCTGATCATTTGGTACTAGGTAACCATCTGGTGTGCTTTTCCCTAAGGAAGATTTTTTTTCTACTAGTCTCAGCATTCCTGACTTGCCTGTAATCCCTTGTGTAGGGTCCAGACCTCATGGGATTTTCTTCTTCCAGACTGTCATGTAGGGGTTATTATTCAAGTGGCATTCTTCCACAAAAAGATAGAAAAATATATAGACAGAAAAATGACAGGTAGTAGAAAGTTGATAGATAGATGACAGACAGATGTACAGACAGATAGATAGATGATTGATAAATAGGTAGATAGATAGATGGTAGACAGATAGACAGATACATACATACATACAAAAATAGATAGATAGATAGATAGATAGATAGATAGATAGATAGATAGATAGATAGATATTTGGTAAATCAATGGATGTCTCTATTGGTACACATACTGTGAATATCTTATACACAACAGCTACTCAGTAATCATTTTGATTAAATAAAAACTTTCTGGTAATAGTGAAACACCTCATATCAGATAAAAATTCTTAAAGAAAACAATTACAAGTACTAGACAGAAGATGTTAACACACACACACACACACACACACACACACACACACCTCTACACCTTCAAACAAATGAGAAGATGAAGGTAGGTCATGGTGAGCTTGCTGGCACAGGAGCATAGCACTTGTCTGACTCCCATGCATACAGCTTTCCTCTTGTGGGAACAGGGAACATCCACAGTGAAGGCCATGTCCTTGAAAGAAGCCCAAACTCAAATTCATCCTGCCATAAGGACCTAGAGAAAATGTTTCTTGGTTTTCACAGCAGTTGGAAAGTAAAGAGGAAAGTCCCAGGAGGGAGCAACAGAAGCTGAGCCCACATTCCTGGCTGGCCTTGACCCCCACACAGGACAGGCTGGAAGCAGCACCAGCTGCAGCTGAAGATGGGGACATAGTTTAATTTTTACCATTGCAAAGGAGTGCAATTTGGAGTTCAAAATCATTCAAGTTAACTGCCTGCTAAAACATAACTCAGCACTGTTTTGCCTTGGGATTTATATTCCCCAAATAAAGAAATCTGCGAAGAAGCAGAAGCTGTGCTGGTGCACAAGAGACTGTGGGCACTGTGAGCAGAGAAGAGGCCATTTCTTTTGCCAGAGAGGAGGAAGTCACATGTGAGTGCCCAGTATTTGGACAAGTTGTCACAGTCTAAGAAGCAATGAAGCTGGTGATGACTGCTGTATGAAAAGTGGTGGGGGAAGAACCGAAAGTGGCGTGCGAAGTCCTGGCGGTAAGCAGGGGACACACATGTGTGGCCATCTGTCATATTTCCCTCGGAACTGTGTTTTAAGCTTTCTCAGGGGCATGCTCAAGCACTGAATCTCTTAAAGGCAGGATCCAGCTTGCATAACAGCCATTTTGGCTATTTGGTATGGGGAATACATTTATAGAGGGCAAACGTGGATAATGAGATGTATTTCTTGTTATTTTCCAACTCAGTAGTGAAGTAAGTGCTCAGTAAGGCATGAGTAGAATATGGAGGAAGACACCCAGAGATCTGTTGTAAGACAAGTAAGTGCTAATAACCAAGAATTATTGACTAGAGGTGGCTTAAATATGGAAAAACTATAATTTAAATACCTAGCATATTGGTAATGTCACTTGAACACATTGGCCTGGAGGTCCTTCCATGTTTACATAACATGCACTAGGAATCCATCTACTTACAAACAATATTTGGAATCCTGAAAATAGGAGAGAGAGAGAGAGAGAGAGAGAGAGAGAGAGAGAGAGAGAGAGAGAGAGAGAGAGAGAGAGAGAGAGAGGCAGAGAGACAGAGGCAGAGAGACAGAGACAGAGAGAAGAAGAATATAGAAGAAGAAGAAGAAGAAGAAGAAGAAGAAGAAGAAGAAGAAGAAGAAGAAGAAGAAGAAGAAGAAGAAGAAGAAGAAGAGGAAGAGGAAGAGGAAGAGGAAGAGGAAGAGGAAGAGGAAGAGGAAGAGGAAGAGGAAGAGGAAGAGGAAGAGGAAGAGGAGGAGGAGGAGGAAGAGGAAGAGGAAGAGGAAGAGGAAGAGGAAGAAGAAGGAAGAGTAGGAGAGGAGGAGGAGAAGGACGAGGGAGAAGGTGAGAGGATATGAGAACACTAACTTGGAAGCATTAGTGTTCAACCAGAGAGAAGGGAAAACTCACAATGGAAATAAAGAACTGGAAGCTTTAAGGGATGGGGGAAGAAAACTTACAGAGAATGTTGTCACCAAAGCATGGGAGATAAACAGTTTTGTGATGAAAGAAGGAACGGTAGGTAGTTAAGGAGAAGACTGAACTGAACACATGTGAGCTGCATTCTTTTATCAAACTTGCTTGTTACATGTGTAGAAACAAGCCCCATGCATGTGCTTGGTGCATGGGGTGATGTTTTGATGCAAATGGAGAATGTGAAACCTTCATATCAGAGTAAGAATATCTTTTTTCTCAAGCTATATCACTCCTTTATAATGAATGCATTCAGAATTCTGTCAACCAGTTGAGGGATGGGGCCACCCACCCATCTCCAAAATTTTAACCCAGACTTGCTCCTGTCTAAAGGAAATAGAAGAACAAAGTGTACTCCATAGCCAATCAGAACTTAGATCTTGTAGCAAAATTCTTTAAAGGACTGGAATGCCATTCACAGGCACAGGCGGGAGGAACCTAAGCAACAAACCCCCTCACTGTCTCTCTATGGCTCTATGTCTGTTTATATCTCTTTGAAGTTCTCTCTCTCTCTCTCTCTCTCCCTCTCTCTCTCCCTCTCCCTCTCCCTCTCCCTCTCCCTCTCCCTCTCCCTCTCCCTCTCCCTCTCCCTCTCCCTCTCCCTCTCCCTCTCCCTCTCCCTCTCCCTCTCCCTCTCTCTCCTGGAGAATGTATGGGTGTCAAGGGATAACTTTCCAGAGTCTGTCTCCTTCTATCATGTAGACCCCAGTCATGGAATTTGAGTCATTAAGGATACCAGGCCTGGTGCTTTCTACTTTTGCCTGTCCAGTCATTTCACTGGCCTATCTCAAGCATATAAGAAGCTAACTGACATTGCAGAAAATGGGGTGGAGAGATTGTAAGTACCAGAGGACCAAGACAGCTGCTGCAGAATTGTGTCTTCTGGATATGACAGGGAGGCTATACCCATGGAATCTCAACAATATGGTCACCAGTCAGCTAAACTTGATATGCACAGTAGCAATACCAGTTTACATGCAAGTGCACATAAGGGAAATCTCACAAGGCCCCACTCATAATTGAAGAGCTATTGTCAAGTAATGCCTACAGATAGTCAGTCTTCCCCAGGGATAAGTTCCCTAATTGGTTATCCAATACCAGGCGGTCAGCCCTAAGGCTTTTGCATATGGGCAATGCTAAACAGATCCTGAAAGTTGCAATTCGTTATTTATATGTATGAATACATGTAACAATAATAACTTTAAAAGATGGGATGATTGACTTGGTTGCTGAAAGTCTGAGCTGGCTCTAAAGAGAAATAGCAAACAGTGGATGTTCCTCAGATGTTGGGTGCCAGCCAGTTGGGGTTTCTCATATTGTGACTGTACACCACTCCCCACCCATACTTCCATACTGCTATTTACATAAAACATTTAAATTGCAGATGTGGTGTGTCAGACAAGAATACTAAAGAAGCTCACAGAGGATGTCTAAGACAACATCAGCAGAACCTCATCTGGATTGCCTTGATGAGCATCGCAGATGATCAAGATTTCTGAGATCTTTCCCAATTCCTTCAAGATAAATATTTGTGGAATATAATCACAGTGCTTAAAAGCACAGGCTGCAGATTTGGATGCTGGTATCCAGCGCCCTCAGCAGTGTTACTCAGGGTAATTGAGATGAGTACATACTTCAGAGATGATTGATAATAATAGTTCTGAAATCAAGCACAAGAGCCTGGAAGACTACATTTCAAAATGTAAACACTCCACTGCACCCAAACATTCACAGCGGGGAATTTGAAGTAGCAATGTAGGAACAAATAGCCCTAGAATAAAGAGCTGGTTACGAAAGCTATCTCTCCCGGCTTTCAAACATCATAATGTTTAGTAAATTGCAACTTATGAATCAAATAACATTTAACTTGAGCAATACTTTGGAATTTGGGCTTTGCAGGTGTTTGTTGAGCAGTAATACTCAGATCTACCACCCAGGGTAAGGTGTCATGAGATAGTTAATACCTCAAATTTCTGGTCTTAGAATGGAAAAAAAATAACACTCGATTTCTGAAAATTAAACAAACAAGCAAACAAAAACAAACAATTACCCTAGTCAACTAGCAAAGTGTTCTCCAAGCCCTTCAGCTTACCTAAGTTCTGGAACTTTCTTCCAGAACATTTTCTCCCAGGGGAGCCTAGTGTTTTCCTGTCAGCGGAAAATATTTGGACTAGTATGTTTCTCCCAGTTGGGTGTGATTGAAGTGGCTCATGCCAGTCAGTGTATGGCTGAAGCTCTGTGTGGCCTTTCCAGGCTTGCCCGTAGGCATGTCAGAATCCATTTTATCATTTGGGGTGGAATATAAGAGAGCTGACATTCCTGAGGAATGTTACCAGGAGGAAGGTGTTACCATCTGAAATCAAAATTATATGTAAATCAATATAGACAGTTGTCACGAAGCACTCAGCATCAGTATATGTTCTAACAACAATACATCTGCTTTCCCAGGGTAATAGTGCCACACTTCGGGACAGTGGTACTCAGCACACAGCATTCTATAATTGCTAGTGCTTAATGCCAAAATCCAGATAATCTGAGTATTATACCAGTTACTCAAAACTATTTTAATTTCCCCAAATATAAATTAATCTTAAGCAATTCTATTTAATTGTTTCCTAGGCTAATATTTAATATTAGTAGCAATTATAGTTTTAGAAGATAGTTCATTAGGTAAAGCACTTCCCTCACAACCTAGGTCTTCCTGAGTTTGGGTGCCCAGAACACAAATAAAGCCAAAAATTGTAGAACATCTGGAAGGCAGAAGCATGAGACTCCCTGGCACATGCAGTGTTCAGTACAAAGCACCTTGTCTCAAACCAACTAGGGGCAAAGGTAACACCTGCCGCAATCTCCAACCGGCAGAAACAAGAACAACATGGACACCAAGATGGATGCACGCAGCTTTCTTTTTTTACTTGGGGCAAGGGCTATTCTTACACAGTAGCAGCAACTGACCTCATCTCGCTCCACACCACCTCATCCAATCAGAATCACACACGCTCCATGCATGAATCGTGCACGAGCTCAGATCGGTCACAGATAGGCTGACATATCCGGATCATGACGAATAATCTAACTTGGCAAGCAGCTTGCACATGCAGTTTCACTACGCATGTTCGGGCAAGGCAGTAAACATGTGGGGTTCACGGTGCCTGGCAATGGGCCAGGGCGCCATCTTGGCCCATGTGGCCGCACCCGCTTCCCGCAAACACCCAAGATCTTCCTCTGACTTCCACACATGTGCCACCCACATGAACATGTGCACACAGACTTATATATACACAGGCACACATCACCTGCACACAGTGTTGATTTTAAAAAGTAGTCTCTCATCTTCATCAAGAAAAGTAAATATGCTGAATTGTTACACAAATTTGACTTGGACCATCGGAGTCCACACTCTGTGTCCTATTACTACTATGGGATGGTCATCAATCTAGAAGCACTTTGAATGTTCCTATAGAATCATTCTGTAGGCTGTGCTTTCTACAGATTGAAGCAATGTGGATTCCCTATGTCTTGCTAAGTTTATATGTTTAGAAGTGAAGTTTACATAAACTCTATCAAAATATCAAAGTGTGAGCTTGTTTAACTTTTTGAAAAATGCATGGGTGGTAGTTATTTAAAAAATAAAAATCTTTACTCAGCTTGGAGCATCTTTCAAAGTATCATGTAATCTTTAAATAAACATCTTGTTCACGAGCATCCAGCCGGCGGTATGAATAGCTGTATTCTTTCCATACGAAGAAGCCATCCATGTTACAATGCTTTCATTGTTAGGACAGAGGGTTATACAAAATGAATTGCCTCAAAATATTTGATTTCCTTTATAAACCCAAACTAAAGTTTTTCCTGCAGAAATTGCTCTTGTATTTAACATATTCACTGAACCTTATTATAGGCAAAAAAAAAAAAAAGAACAGAGTCAACTGTGGCATTTTCTTAATCACCAACTGACTACAGTGTTTACTAACACAGGACATACAGAAGCTGAGAGCAAACTCCCTGAGCTTCCTATGACCTTAATATTCAGATAGCCATGCCCCTGTGTCATTTCCCAAAGTGGGGCCCAGATACATCTTCCAGCACTCATGGGTTTTCATTCTTGTTCATGCACACCTACATTAGCTGGTGGTACATGAGTGAGTCTTCTGTGATTTCCTCATGAAAGGGAGACAGCCTGGTGTCACAGGTACAGCCATTCCTAGCAGAAAGTGTTCTATGTACACAGAGAACTCTGCCCGGGAAGGACCTACTTTAGTCTGTCTGCAGGAAACAGCTCTTTACCACAAGTTCTCTTTGCTATTTTCAGGGCTAATTATAAAGCAAATGAGAAAAGTAAAACACTTTTCGCTATGTAATCTTTAAAGGAGTTTACTAATGATGTCTTGTGATATGCGTTTTATTGTAACAGCTCAAGGAGACAAACAGAAGTCTCATGTGCGATGTAAAATGTGTTAGGTTTTCAGATCTATCCCTGCATCTTCTCTTAGCAAACAAAGAAGAGAGTGATTGGGTATAAAATCCAACATCAGTTGTGGACTGGCATACATATGCAAACATGTGAGAAGACACACATGTGCATGTATGTACACCTGTAAATAAGCACACACGCACACCACCACATACATATGCAATAAAAGAAACATTTTCTGCAAATTGACAACTTCACATTACTTAAGGAATCTTAAGCATCTTAGCACAGATTTGCCCAGTAGAGCAGCCCTACAGGAAGTGATGTTGCTCAAATGAAGCAATTATGGCTTTAGACTGCATTGGCTTTGTAAAAGACTTGTGCATGATCAGAGCTAATGTCTACCTGATAAACATTCTTGATGAAGTGTGTATGTCTCTTGGATCCTAATCCAAAGAAAGGCAGGCTGTTTTTTTCTATGGCAAAGAAAACTTGAGAGTAAGACCAAACACAATTCTTCAAGTGGAATTTCATTAAATAGAAATCAAGTTTTTTTCAAACTAAATAAAATTAAATAGCTTAAGACACTTGACCCTTGATATTTACCATCTGCAACATGTCAGCATGAGTTTACATTTCATAAATTTCTCCTTTTTACAGCACTTCACGGTGTTTCTAAGGGTCTTATAATGCATTTCACTTTGAGAATCCAGGGAACATATGATCACACACATATGCACGACTTTACAGGAATGAAGTCAGACACATGCATGCATATGCAAATAATTCAGTTCTGGTGATGGAATTGGAAATCCTCCTAATTTTATCTGGAAACTAGTCTTCTGAGTTTTAGAAGACAGCTATCCCTTTGATTTCTACTGATGACACAGTGTATGAAACAGGGTTTGAGTTGTGTGGGATCTCATGTCATGCATTTTAGCACTTTGGAGACTGAGGTAGTAGGATTGTGAGTCTGAGGCCAGACTGAGCTACATGACACTGACTCAAAACAAACTACTTAAATAACCTATACTTGGCATATAATAAAAGTCTTAAGATAATTATTAGTACAATATGGACATGGCTCTCTTTAAAGCACATTATTAGCACATGTTATCCAAATACACTGGTGGGTTCCATTCCATATTTTCATACATGTATGTAATGTATTTATCATCCCCCCAACTAGGCTACTCCACTCCCATTGATCATCCTCACCTTCCCAAATTACTCCCTCTAATTCTCTCTGTGTGTAATCTGATAAGTTTGACCAGGCATGCTTATTTTTCTCCTTGTTTTGCTATATAAGACTTATTTTTTTTCCTTCTTCCCTGAATGTGGTGGGGCACCATGTGCTGTGAAAACTCTGAGTGACATTATCCACAGCAAGCACCTCAGAAGCAGTGCTGTCTGCACTCGAATCACACTCCTGTCAAAGGCTCTGACAGCTATTTTCAGTTGGAGTGTTTCTTATACTGTGCTAGCTCTTCTCAAGTTTCTATAAGACAAATGGAAAATCAATGACCACAGCTACCAACATGTCACAGACCAAGCTGCGAGCACTAAGGAAATGTAAATCAAACTGCTTCACCTTAGAACTGAGGTATTTGTTAATGTTAGATTTGATTTGCTATTTGGATAGTAGCAGAACATTCCTTAACAGAAGTCACCAAATAAAATGTGAAGTGTCACATGGCAAAGATTACAGAGATAACTGCAGGCACACATGGATTTAATTCAAATGCCAACTCTTGACTCAAAATATGATCAGAGACTGAGCCTCTCCATAAGATGTATTTTCCTTTTAAATACCTGCCCTAAGATTCTACCACAAGGAAACGGTTATGCATAATTCAAATTTTAAAGAACTGAGATGCATATCTGTTATTAAACATTCATAAAAGGAAAATGGCATTTCACAACTAGGCTTAAAATAAATGAACCAAATAAATTGTGAATTTTCCTCTCTTCTATGCTAAAATAAGTAGGGAGATTTAAGACAAAATAGTAAATAGGGTGATAATCACATGAAATCTTCTTAAATAGTAATTTTTTTTCTACATTAGCCTGAACAAGATTCCCTTGAACTCTGGAAGGAGAATTCAGAAACCACTCTGCTCTTAGCATTAGTGAGTGAAATAGGCAGAGAAATTTGGCATATTAGTCAAAATTAAATACTAATTTAAATATTAGGTTAAAACTAAATAAATATTCTGTAAAGGACAGTGCATTGATTTTTTTTTAAATGACCCGTGCAGTGAGAACGGAGCCTCTAACCTGCACCTTCCCTGTGAGGCAGAGATGCTCCCTTGACTGTGACATCTGAAATGGCATGGAAGGATGACATGCTGAGGGAGAAGGACGTTCCAGCAGGAAAAACGATAGACGAGAATACACCATGGAATGACTGTCATTTCACCTGACATACAGCCATAAATGCACTCACGTCACTGGAGATGGCATAATGAAGAGACTGCACCAGCAGACACAGGGACAAAAGAAGGTCCCACTGAAATAAGAGAACTGTGCAACTTACCAAGGTGTCTGTGCTGAGGTGGCACAAGTTAATTGTCCTTGTTAATTAAGTTAGGTGATTTGGATGCAGAGATGTCAGATTTAGGCCAATGCAGCTGTTAGGAGGGCTACTTATCTCTCCTTGCCATCCCAGCTCATTCTGAATCTCAGGACAGAGCGAGGGACAGGACCTGTCAGACATCATCCACAAACTCAGAACAGGATGGATAGCTCCCTCCCCCCTGCTTGTTGCAGGCATCAGCAAAGCCTTCTCACCTTCTGGAACACAAGTTTTATAAAACATGACTTTTCTTGACGAACCATTTAAATTATGTCATTGCAGTTTAATACTTTAAAGTTAGGGGATAACAGCTTACACATACAAAAAGAAAACTTCCCTAGTGTCTTTTTAGTGAAGCAATTTGTTAGAGTGTCTGAGGTCACTCATTGGCTTGCTGCTCAAGCATGAAGACCTGTGTCCCGATGACAACTTCCCCATGTTGAATTCCCCTCTGTCCTTTGTCCTGTTGGAACTTCGTACTCTCCCAATTGCTCATCTGTCCATTCCATTTCACATGGCAGCGTCAACGGAGTGTCTCTGCCTCTCAGAGGAAGTGCATGTTGGCTGTTCCCATCTGTTTGCTGCTCAGGCATAAGGACCTGTGTTCAAATCCCTACCAACCACATAACTGGGATGAAAGTTCCTTATACCACAAAGAAGGACCTGAAGCTTGAAAGAGCGCATCTTTACTTCATCACTATCAACTCCAAAATAATGACTGGCAAAATTTTTGGAGTGAAACATGAAAGGAAAGATTTTATTCTCTAGAGAACTATTGATAAATATGTCAAAGAAAAACAACAGTGTGCACGCAAAATAATTTGCAGTGTTTTCTGCATGCTTTGACAGAAACGATGAAATCCAAGCAGACACTGCCCAGACAAATGATCACAAATATAATAGCCACAATTATAAAATTTATACGAGTGGGAATCATCATGCATCTTGTAGTGCCTATCAGCTGGACCAGCTATCCCAGGATGACAGTCTATCCATGGCAACTTTCACACTCTCTTTGAGGGATGGGGATGCTTGTGAAGGAAATGGGAGTAGATGCCTCTCTTCTGAATATGTCACCCCAGATTCATGCCTGAGTTCTAACTGCTGAGGTGGTATGTCACATAAAGGAGTGAGGGAGGACTGGACAGATAGATGTGTCCTGGGACCTACCTACAAGCTCGCAAACACGTGTAGAAATAAAGCCCAGTATGTTGGCACACATTTGTGCTCTCATCTGTGGGCAGGCAGAGACAGGAGGCTCCCTGGACCTCTGAGTTGTTAAGTCTCTGGCCCCTGAGAGACCCTTTCAAAAGGGTAAGATGGGTAGCAACTTGGGGAGACATCTGAGGTTGACCTTTGGTCTCTAAAGTGCACATGCACTCTCGCGCGCGCATGCACACACACACACACACACACACACAAACAAACACAAAATGTATTTTTCACTTCTTTTTTTCCCTTAAGATTGATTTGAAGAGTTAATCACTATTGATAATTATACACATACAAATTAAACTTATAAAAGATTAAATGACCTACTAACTTTAATGTGTTCCCTAAAGTAAAACTAAATTAATAATTTTTAATCAGTAGACACAGAGTTCACATATTTTCATATTTGCCGTACTTCATGCTTTCCACATACCTTCTTCTAAACACATCTAGACAATCCCATACTGAAACAGTACCAACCCAAACATTCAATTATTTCCTTCAATTTTCCAACAGACTCTCTCCCTTGGGTCCCCAGTCTTCACCAGGCATCCAGGAACAGCTACAGTATCATGAACTGTCCTCAGCACTGAGAACTGCCCTTGATATGGTCCTGATATATTACCAAAGGTTTCCTTGTTTGGACAGTGGGAGCTGGCAAAGCTCCCAATCCTGTGCCATTAGCTTGAGTTTTAGTTTGTTGCAAGAAGGCTTCTTTCTAACTCCACAGTCAATATCATCTCCCTATATTATTTATCCTAACTGTGTATTTTAAATTGTCAAATTATTTTATCCAATTAAATACTGTGAAAGTACACCATTTGAAAAAGGAGCAGAAAGAACTCACCACAGCGCTATGATAGTATGCAATGCTTGTTATCTCTGACTGTGACATTATCCAGAAATAGGAAGGACTATGCACGTTACCAACTCTTTAGATGCCATGCCCTGGTGCAGAGGAAATGTATTTTCCTTACAAAGCGACTACATTCAGATGTGTCCGGTCTTGTTCCCAGATATCTGTCTCCAGCTCTCTATTTGGCTTTATGTTGACACAGAATTTCCTTAAAGACTACAAATAACAGTTTTCCAGTGTCCAGTTAGTGCTTCTGATACTAGGAAATGTCTACAATGAAAGACATGGGGCCAACCACAATTGGAACACTCAGGCCTAAGTCCTGATAAGCCATTGTGTGCAGCAAAAGTAAGCAGGATAAAAGCCACACACATGTAAAAATCCATACCAGTAAGCAATGCATCCATGCACATGTATGTTCACACTGCTCTGGCTTGGATGAGAAAACCCATCCATGTTCATGCATTTGAACACTGGTTCCCTAATTGGTGGTGCTGTTTCAGAACTTTGTGAAACCTTCAGGAGAATGGACCTGCATGGAGGAAGTAGGTCACTGTGGGTTTTCCAGTCTGTCCCACTTCCTGTCTGCTCTCTGCTTCCTGACTGAGGATGCCATGTGAGTACCCACCCTCACTGATTTCCAGAATGGTTGTACCAGCTTGCAATCCCACCAGCAATGGAGGAGTGGTCCTCTATCTTCACATCCTTACCAGCATTGAAGCAGCCCCTTCTTAATGCATGGACACAACATGGGCACTTTTAAATGTAACAGCAGTGAGCAAGCTCAGAGATGTCAGGAGGAACTAATAAACACCCCTGCAGGGCTTCACCCCGCTGATTTAACATTCACAGTATACCCTTTCCAGTCTTCCTGGTTACATTTGGCATGGTGTCTCTGTCTGTGCAGGGTGCAATAACAAAACAACACACAGGAGTCATCGTACACACAAAAGTTCATTTGCAAAGAGTGTGAAGGTAAAGCGGGATTCAGCTCCAGTCTCCTGCTGTCTCCTCCCTTTGTGCTTGCATGGCCTCTTCTGCAACGAGGACAGGAAACAGAGCAACCACTCCTTTTTTTCCTCTTTAGAGACCACCAATCCTACCCTTACCACCTCAGTGGGGCTTGTCTCCTAAAAGCCCTGTCTCCAAGCACAGTTACCCTGGGAACCATGGCATGAGCATCTGTAACCTCAGGAGACTCAGTTCAGTTACAACATGCAAGTAGACCTTTCGCCTTTCTTTTGATGCTTTTTCCTTTCCTTTTCTCCATATAGAAAACAACTTCAGGTAAATGGCATAGACATTTGACTTGCTTTTATTTGAATCCAATATAACAACTCCTGTGTATGAATTGGCTATTTTAATATCATTTGCAGTTAATATCATTATTATTATTCTCATTATATATCAACATTTTTATGGTTGTTTATGTATACCCTGATCATTATTTTTACATTTTATTTTCCTTTCTTCATTTCCTGCTTTATGTTTAGATTCATTGAGCATCATTTATGAGTCTTTTAACTCTGTGGACTGATTTTGAAGAAAATGTAGTGGATGCCTTAAGGTTGCAACACATATAACTGAGTCTTTCTTTCAGTATTATTTACACTGCTTTACATGTCATAAATAATGAGATCTAAACAAGGGTAAGAATATATCATACAGTGGTCACTAGTGGCTAGTGACAAACATTGTCAGGACCATCAGTCTGGAAAAGTCATTTTTCCACTTCCTAAAGAGAATTTCCTTTCATAAATTTCTGAGATGAAGGCATAGGTAATTTCTTTTAAATTTTCAGATTTTATACAAATGATTTTGTCTTCAGACTTGTATTGTTTAGGAGATGGAAGGTAGAGAATGTTGATAGTAGTTGTATAATTGTACCGACAAGTGAATACTTAGTTTATGATGGAAAATTCCTGGCTTATGAGATAAAAGAACAAAAAAGAGATTTTTATCTCATCCTATATAAAATGTTACATTTCCAAAAGAATCAAAGATAGAATAATAAAATGCAAATATTTAAAGGTAACCAGAATGACTGGCTGACATGTGCTAAAGATCTACTGAGGTTCCATGTCAAGGAAAGGACATAGCTGACACAGTTAATAAACCTGTTTATTATTTTAGAAAATGTTCGCAGTGACTAACATCAACAAAGCTCTAGTGCTCATAATTAACAAAGAACCCTTGGCAGCCCCGATAAAAGAACAGAGATAGCAGAAAGGAAAACAGACAAAAGCATCAGTGAGCAAAGACAGAAACCTGAGATCACAGCAGAGAGAACCCAGAGGATGCTCTGTGTGACAGAGAAGTCTGAGCTGCATTGATTAGAGCTGTGTGTGTTAGGAAACGAGACAATGTTTCTTTGGAGATGTGGAAGGACTTACACAGTTGTTCTGGGAGTTTGAATCTGCCCAGCTGGTGAGAAGAGCACATATCAGCATACACACAGCTAAAGCTCTCACCGAAAGATTGCCAACATAAGGCTCTTCAGGAATTTGTTATCAGGACCACTGTTTTCCAAGAAAGCCCTGGGTTTTGTAAACATAGCAAAAGAGTAAATAATTAGAATGGTCAAACACACATCATCTCCTACTATCAAGAGCTTCCTGACAGAAAGTCTCCATCAATAAACTGTTTATTATAATCAACTTATTATGAAAATAGAATGTTGTGATGTTGAGAGAAAACTATTCTGTCATATTCTCTTTTGCCACGTTGTGTGTGTGTGTGTGTGTGTGTGTGTGTGTATCTGTAATGATGAAATATAAGAACAGTGAATACCTTATACTTTTTTACCACTGAGTATATGAAACATGGACCCGAAATAATAAGTTTTTGCTTCTAATATCAAACCTGAAATTGACCAAAGAATATTACAGCAGTGGAATGTTTAACAATGAAAATTCTAATTAGCATAAATAACCTGCTACTTGTGTTTCTTTCCAATGTGCTCTGTTCCTAGCATGTCTGCACCAACAGAGGACAAAGAAAAAAGAAGTCCACAATGATCTAACTTGAGGTGCATTTGTATTGCTAAATGAGATTATTCGGTGGTCTGCTTAAGCTCGAGTCATCGTGAGGCCTCAAAGAGAATGAGGCAATGCAGTCTGCCCTCACTAGCGCAGCTTCTTTTATTTTTTTTTCCAGAGAAAGAAGGTTTATGTTGTGGGAGAGGCGGAAGGACTTAGCTCATAACCACAAAGCGCCAGGATAAAACAGAGCCCAGCCTGTCCAGAAAGGGAGTGAGAAATCCTGTCTGTGCAGGTCACTGCCAGCATTGAAGAAGGCTGGGTCCCCAGAGTCAGAACAGGCTTCACTGGAGCCTGAGAGTTATTATTCTGTAGAGGTGACAGACACAGGACATCCCTGGTATCTGAATAATGTCTCCTCTGTGCATAGGCATTCTCCAGGCTCAGATGACAGGCTCTCAATGGTCATGTCGCCTCTCTTCAAGTGTCTTTCACATTGTAGAAGCTGCAAACGCAGCCTTGCCATCCCCCAAACCCTTGCCATACCTTTATTGCCAATGAAAGGAATGTGAAGACTTTATCCATCTGGGGATAGTGATTTCAAGGGAAACACTGGGCTGTACACGGATTTGATCAAAAACATTTGATGTGTACAACAGCAGCTGAGTCAGAACAAGACATGGTCAACTGCACAGAGGTGTCAGAGCAGAGGGAGCTGGTTGTAAACGTTGGAACTCAGTAAACTATTATAGGGAGCACAGCCTTGGCTCCTCCTCCCAGCCCTCTCTCTGTGAACATTGAACTCAGTAATTAGGATGGCATTGGTATTCCACACTCTGATTTCCCCTTATTTTTTTATAGCTCTTCTTTATATCTACAACAAAACAAAGAGGGAATTCCTGTTTTAAAATTATTCTATCATCCAAGTATTTTGACAACTGTTTTCCCTAAAGGTATACGTTTTTACTAAAATAAATTTAGGAAAATGCACATTGTAGGCCATAACCCATTGTTCTCTGTCATGAATTCACTGGATACATAGAATAACTGACACAATGTGCGAAACAGCAGAGACATCCAGCGGCTTCTTTGCTTCTGTGACCAACTGTGAACAGTGGACTGTGAACAAATTGAGACCTATATGAAATACCATGTGTGGGAGAAAGAAGCAAGGAAAACAAAATAATAATAGTTCACTGAATTTATTCACAAGCTAGCCTAACACTATCTGAGTCTCTTAGCTTCCATAATCAGGAGAGAGAAGCGTTAGAATATGAGGTAAGGTAGATCCAGGAGCTCTGAAACAAAATTCTAGGAGGAATGTCAACCATCAAGTATCAGTATGCTTCGCAAGACAGAGTATTCTAGCAGGGAAAGTCCTGCAGCCACCCAAGACACTATACAAGGAAAGCCTTAAACAAATTTTGAAGAATCCTTTAAAAGATGATTATGAATGAGTCCACAGAGAAAATAATTTGTGGAAGGTTTTGCTTTACCACACACATGTGCCAGCCATATCAACTACCGGAGAAAATAGGCAACTCACAAAAGTGAACTGGTGGGCTCTGGCAGTGTTTGCCTGCATGGTTGTTAACTCATTTTTCCTATATCTGCACAATGAGCCTTGACAATACAGATGGCGTTGCATAACCTTTCAGTCCCAAACAAATGAACTCATAATGCAAGACACGATGAGAGAGATATCCAGTTATTGAATTGTTGCAGAATAGCTCCATAGCATCTGATTCTCCTATATTTAGACAGTAGCTCCAAATTTCTAATTGCCAATTAATAAAATGCAAATTGCTTTTGACGAATTAATGCTATACTCCACTATTATACAACATATGGAGACATTACCAGATTAACAAAATCTATCATTTAAAATCTAGTAATGAAATATATAATTTGCTTCTAATAATAAAAGCTCTAGTATTAGAAAATTAATAAATGGAGATCATGCCAATTCAAGGAAAGAAAAAAATGAACAAGGTAGCATTTTCTCTTAGCATCCACAGACCATGGGAACAGCCCCAGAGATTGTGTGATGTTTTGTTTATCAGAATAAGGTGGAGATTTTTTTCATTAGGCTTGAGCTTTGCCTCAACAAAGCTCATTATATTGCAATTTCAGGAGAGTGAAATTATCTATGATTACATCCCAGGCTATATTCCTCTCTAAAACCATTACCTGAGGGAACACCTATATCTAGTAAAATCCTTATGTCTTTTTAATGATCATCCAGTGAATACATATAACCATCTGCCTCATCCAGTATTTTATTTTATATTTTGGGGATGAATGAAGATAACTAAAATGATATATATGCATCACAATGAAACACATTGTTTTCTTTCCTAACATAAAAAAAAAAAACCCTTACAAGCAATCCTTTCTTCCACATGCCAGGTGCATTTCCTTTCTGTTTCACTGAGGAAGGTCCTATAAGTGGATTTGATGCATCAGAAGGCTCGTCTACTAGCATGTTAGTAATTCCTTTTGGGGTGGTGTGATTTACATGGCCATGAAGGCTGTGTGATTTTAGCTGCCAGACTATGATAGTTCCTGATTGTGGCAGCATTTCTATGAGGGGCTTAGTGGAGGTATTGTTAACTAATATGGTTTTAGGTACTTAACAGCTTTGGGGTTAACCTGTCAACATGGACTGAAGATTAGGAACTCTCCAGGAATCTTGCAGGCAGTTGGTATCAGATTGGAACTTCGAAGGGCTCCCACTAAGTAGCCTGAACAGTGCTCTTAGTCTCTCCAGCATGCAGCAGCTTTTGTTGGGCTAACCTACTCAAACTCTGTAAGCCATTGTAATGACTCCTCTTTGATAACTTGTAGTATATATGATGTGATGCTTTCAATAGGTATGACTCACACAGACTCACATGTTTAAATGTTTGTCCAGTAGAGTAGCACTAGTAGGAAATATGGGCTTGTTGGAGTAGGTGTGACCTTGTTGAGGAAGTGTGTC